>NW_009953649.1:231809-289460 GCF_000747805.2 Chaetura pelagica
CACTCTTTCTGTTGTGCATTTTATCCTACACAGCATGTACATGCAAATAACAAGTTAGTAGGCAGTAATTATGACCTAAAGGTTCGTGTTTTGTGAGCACATCATGAAGGGCCCTTTGGTGCTAATGAATAATCCAAATAATTTCCTCACTAAATATATCTTGACACCTTTTAAATCCAAGTTTGCATGCCTTAACAGGCATAGTACTGGGCACCAGATAAATAATGCATGAATCAGTCAAGTTATTTAGACGTGTGTGAAATAAATTAGGATGTAGAGGGAAAATAACTATGTATTAGTATATTAGGTGCTCCATTGCATTTAAATAATAGCAAGAAAGACCTTCCAGCTGTCTTAGGCTATGAATTACAAGCCTGCTCTGAGTGCTTCTGGAGTAGGTGTCCCTGTAATTCACTGTTTTCAATGTCTCAGCAATGTTGCAATACACAGCAGACAGTATAATAGTGGCCTGTCTCACCTGTATCTCTGAAGCTTTGTAAAAATTTCACTACCGTACTGAATTTTTTGTGCCTAGCTGGTGAACGCACCTTCTGCTTGTTTGTTGATAACAATGTCACTTGTCAAATCTTTTCTGATATGTTTTTTCTCCACTTCTTATCGTGTTGATTGTGTCTCTGGCCTTTTGTCAGCACAGAGCATTTTCTTCTATTATCTCTGACACTCGGAACACTTTCCCATATACCTATCATCAGCCTTATTAAATTGCCTCTGAAAATATTTTTTTCCTCTGAAAATATTTCCCTCTACTAAATTTGAGAATGAGAAGGTTAGAATGTGGGTTAGAATCCTAGTTTGAGTCTTGGTCTCAGCTCCTGCCACTGCCCCCCTCCATACCCAAGGTGTATTCTGGGTGTGCATTTTCTTCTACACCCACCTCTAGCCTGCTGCAGTGCAGGGAAATTAAATCAGTTCATCTCTGTGTTGTATTAGTGGGAAAAGTGTTCAGGACTGGGGTGCATAGGACAAATTGTTTAGGAGGCTCTTTGTGGGTTTTCCTTTATTTGATAGTGAAAACCAGTACTGTTTTAGTTCATGCTGCCAGGGGGTGATTAAAGCCTACGTGCCATAAGGGACCAGATTCTGGGAGAGGTTAAAAGAAGCAGGCCAGGTTATCAGTACACACTGTGTTCCCGCTCGTGGCTTCTGCTAACCAGCCATGTCCAAGGGGAGAGCCAACTCCCATCACCACCCTGCCGGAGCACGCACACAAGTTAAGTTGTAGTAGTCATGCTGTGATTTCAAACCCTTATTTACCACAGGATGATTACTCTGTGTGTGCCCAAGAGCACCTGTAATATACCTGCATTCTGTAATTTCCAGTAAAAAGAGTTGCATTCAATTTTATGTGTACAGAAATGAAACAATACAGTTCTTTTATTAATGAATATGGTATAGACATTGTTTAAACTGATGCTTCTGCTTTAAACTTTGTTTTGTTAAATGTCTTTTTCCTGCATTTATGTAGCTGTCTGTAATAAAAATATTATTGAATTCTTTCATTATTATGCAATCTCAGGATCTGAAGTTAAAGCAACATTTGCCTCGACAGATTTTGCTATTCTGCCTCCAAAACTAAACAGTAATAATTCTTCATGTGACCCGTGGGAGATTTGTCTCAATTAAGTGGGGTTTTTTTCACAGTTTAAGCATAAGCAGTCATTTTGAACAAAAATGTTGGGAAAACAATGTTTCAATCTGGAGGAGAAATAATATTTCATATAAAGCAATCTGATGTTTTAAAACCTGTATTAGCCACACAGGAGCTGGAAGAAAACATATGAATTGCATTTTTTTTTAAAGAAGAATGTTCATGAGTAGAGTTAAAGTACAATTAATTGTAAAATAAGAAAGACATTAGAAAACACATGTTATCATCTTCTACACATGCTCCAGTTCCCAGAAAACACACAGAACTGTCCCATGTTATGCTGTGAAGTCAAAAGATGAAAACAAGAAATGCAAGGAAATTTCATCCATTACAAATTAATTAGATAATAACTGTCTGTTTCTCTATGTACCATTAGAAGTAGTGACTTTATCACCTCTCACTTCCCGGCACTCTATTCTAGTCTGAAAATGCAAGCTACATTTTGTGCAAGGTTGTCCAATTGAATAAAATTATCATGCTAAATATAGAACATTTATTCTTAACTAGCATTTATATTTGAAGGTTTCTGCTTCTGGTTCAGTTCTGAAATAGGGCTTATGGTTTTGACTGCTTCTCTCTTTTCAGCAGCAACAGTTGGTCCTAGAAAGGATGTTACCGCTTTTCACAAACTGTGAGACTTTAAATATTTAAATCTTTGGTTAAAGTTAGATTTTTCTTTCTTTGATGCCAAATTCTTTCCTGCTTGAATATTCAAAACTAATCTGAACCCTTTCCCTGTCCCTCTTGGAGAAATGTGTTTATTTATTAGGATTGAAGTGCATGCTGCATTATTAATGCAGTTTTTTGAGACAAGAATTATTGAGAAAAAAAGCCTGAATTTGTGATGGGTTCAATATGGTTTTTAGAATAAGGAGGTCAAGATGAGCAAGGATACATATTTTCTACATTCTATGGTGCGCTTTATGTTTCATGTGTTAGCACTGCACTTATAACTAGTTGACTTTAATTTAGCAAGAACTTTCTTATCTGGATTATGGTATTTATTTTCTCAACTGGCTAGAAGCCCTTTAGTCACACCTGAGCTTGACACTGCAGGTATCCCATCTGAATGATGGTGCCATCCTCAAAGGATGTCATATCTTGCCATATCAAACCTCCTGGGAGGATGGAACTTCCCTCACTCCAGCAAGTGCAGGTGAATTCACAGGGCACAAATACACTCTATGGACCTCGTTGCTTGGGGTGTATCCACACATCACATTTATCTGTGTGAATCAAGTGGCATTGCTTGCAGTTTCTCAGGATGAAGATGTAGCTTGGGAAGGTGCAGGATCTCTAGCTGCAGTTGCTATGGAAACACACCCATATTTCAGTTACTTGCCCAACTTTTAATCCCCTTTTCAAAATTACAGTTGGTTACATTTTAAGGGAGTAAATGCAGGGGGGTTGGACTAGATGATGTTCAGAGGTCCATTCCAACCCTGACCACTCTGTGATTCTGTGAAATGAAAGTAGAAGTTTGCCTAACTGATTATTTCCATGTGGAACAGGAGGAGAGAAAGTAACAGCATGGCAAACACCTCATAGGTTCAAGTCCAGAAGTTCTGTCTGAGCTGGGGGTAGGCTATAATTTATTATAATTTATTATTTTTTTTTTAGAAGAAGGATAATATATGAAAATCCAGCAAAACACAGTTCTTCAGTTGCACAGAAACCTGCTACCTGTCATAGAGTCTTGAGTGCTGATTTTTGTTGTTGTAGCTGATGACTTATACAAGACCATTGACCTCTTTCTAAAAAAAAAAAAAAAAGTTCTTGGTATTCTGATAATATTATTTATTTCTAAATTATATATTTTCATAATTTTTGGTGCAGTTTTTCCTGCATGAATAATAACTTCAGGTGTATCTCTTCTTTATCACTGTTGTAGTCTCCTTAATTTCTCCAAAATGTCACTTTTTTCACTCTGTTCTTCCTAAGCTAGTTTGTTGTGCACTGAGAATCTCTGCTGTTCTCTGTAAAGGTATTTCAGCAATGTACCTTGCCTAAAGACTATTTCTCTGAAGTGTGTATTATGGGAGGTTTTGATATACTGCACTACAGTCCTTTGAAAAAAGAGTAAGTGAAACAAATGGAAACAAACAACCCTGTAATTTTAAGGTCTGATTTTTTACTGTGCACTGAAATGATTGGTCATTTAGGTTAACAAAGAAGACAAAATCTGAAGATAATTAATAATTTATATTTAACATGTGCTCAGTTTCCTAAGGAGTGTAGTTATTTTTCCAGCAGGAAGGCTGTAAAATGCTGTAATGTTTCAATCCATTTTTCCCTGTTTCTGAGAGTATTAGTCAGACCTCTGACAATAATTCTAGAAGCTGGAGCAATTAATGAGGGTATTTTCTAGCATTTCATGTACTTACTAGATTCTGAAACAGAGAACTAGGTTTTCCTTTTGCTCTAGAAGAGGGGAAAAAAGAACCAGAAATACTGGTTACTGGAGAGATTAGACATCCATAGAAAACATTACTTAACAAATGATGGCTTTATACAAAAGCAATGTGTTTGGGGAAAGCTGTTAAGTGACTTGCAAATCTTACAACATAGAATAGCAAGATAAGAAGGAATAAAACTCCACCAGTGTTTTCCTTAGTTTGCAGCAAAGACCTTGTTTCCTTGATGTCAACAACTTACGAACTGGAAGGAAGCCACTTAATCACCGGCAATGTGCCTATTTATTATGCAGTGTGTAGAAAACATCTGTGAATATTGTCATCATTTGCTTTGAAAATAATTGTTATAAAGTAAGCTGCACAATTACCTCTTAAAGAGATAAAGTGCTCAATAACTCATATTATTCCTGGAAACTGCATTTGAACAGTCTTCAGTTTTCCAGAAGGTTTTCTTCCATCTCATAAAATTACATTATTAGATGATCAGTTAGCATTTATCAACTGTATCTCCTCATGATACCCTCAAGACTCATCTATCTGAGGTCTAATGGCCACCATTATGGAACCTTAATGAAAGTATATGGGTCATGGCAGTAGCAGACTGACTGCAACTCAAGGCAAGTCCAATACTATTACAATATTTTTATGTAAATAAATACTGTGTAAGGCCTTTCAAATACACTTCAAAGGAAGTTGGAGAAAATCTTAAAAGCAAGAAAGTACAATATAAGTGGCAGGAGTTTGAAATGTGATACTTCCAAACATATGTCTATGTCAGCATCTTGCAAAAGCACTGCCAGGTTGTCTAGGTGATGTTCTAAAGAAAAAGACTGGGGAGGTAAGAGTTCTATGTCTCAAGTAAGTGTGGTTATTTGTAAGAGACTACTGACTGATTCTAAGAGCATATTCAGAGAAAACTTATAGAATTTAAATGTGAAAGCCCTCCACAAAATTATTCTGTATGACCTACAAGGGACAGAATGCCTCCAAGCACTATTTTGTAGGGTGTTTTGTTCCCCAAGTGGAATTTAGCTGAAGGTATTGTCACATTTCAAATTGTATCCGTGAGAATCTAATTAATATGAGATAGTATTTTGACAGCATATGTCTGATCTCAAATATTCAGCAGCTATTTTTACCCAGACCCACAGATGAGATTATGTGGAAAACTGCCATTACCCAGCTAATTTATTGAGTCAGTGCATGAGAGCTAAACTAGCTCTTTGCTATTGACATTTTGCAGTGTTTGAGGGGAAAGTGTTGGAACTCTAAAGCTCAGAAGGGTCGAGATGAACTTCAGCATCTGCTTATGTAGTTACAAATTCCAAGAAATCACTTGCAGAAGGAAAACAGAATTGAATATGTGTTTTACTGGTTTTCCACAAGGTGGTAATTAACTCACGGAACTATACTGCATCAGAAAGTGCCTTTTGGGGAACTGGAGAATCATAGAACTATTTGGGTCAGAAGGGACTTTTAAATATCACTGATTCCAAAACCTTGCCAAGGCAGGAATATCTTTCTCTACATCAGGTTGCTCAAAACCCCATCCAACCTGACCCTGAACACTCCAATGATGAGGCATCCACAACTTCCTTGGCCAATTTGTTTCAGTGTCTCACCACCCTCATCATAAAAAATGTTCTCCTTGTACCTAATGTAAATCTACCTTCTTCCGGATAAAACCATTACCCCTTGTTTTGTAACTACAGGCCATGGTAAAAAGTCTCTATTCATCTTTCTTATAAACTCCTTTTAGGTATTGAGAGGCCACAATGAGGTCTCCCTGGAGCATTCCCTTCTCCAGGCAGAACAACCCCAATTCTCTCAGCCTGTCTTCATTTTAGCTTACTGAAATTGTTGTTCTCTATATGCTACCATTTTACTGATGAGGTTTTCCCATTGTGATATTTCTGTATGGTTATTGGTTAAGATCTGGAGTTTTCTTGAAAACTGACTCAGCTTATGCTTCAGAAAAAGGGTATGTGTCAGAAAGAAGGAGAAGTGTTATTAATTATATCTAATATTGTCCTCTAATTTATTTAATCTTCATGGCATATGTCTACAGTAATTTTATAATTAGAATCTTTTACACTTTTTTTTTAACCAGATTTTTTTTTAAAAGCATTATCTTTGGAGGAGAGGGTGTTGATGGCATTTGTGATAAATGAATATTTTTTAAACCTAGAATAATCTGAAGATGACAATCCCTGTGCATGTATCTAGTTTTTGTTGACAAGTTACACAGCACAGTGTTAGCAATAGAACTGAGCAGCACATAGTAGTTCTCTTTTGCAACCTCCTAAGGTTTCAGCGTGTGATTATTTCAGATTGAGGGAGGCAAAAAAGACCTTATTCTTATTTTCATGAAAAAAAATTCACAACATGTGAGTTTGTATTGAAAGGGTCAGAAAGCTAATTTTATATCAGTTTCACATAAGAAATGGCCACTGACTCCTGCACCTCAGTTCTCCCTATAAATGTATTTAAATGATCCAAAATCTGCTTTTCAGGAGTATCTGAGGTAAAAAAGCACCAAAGCAAAAACAAACAAACAAACAAAAAAAAACCAAACTGTTGCCTCTTTTTTAATCATTGAAGATTAAATGCTGAAGATTTGCATGCTTAAAAACCTGATTTTTTTTTCCAGTTGTATCACTAGACCTAACAAAATAGCTCTTTGTTACAAAGTCTGATTCTCTTACATTATTATTCTTATGCTTGCACAGGAGCAAAACAACTAAGTGGAAACAAGAACTCGTTGACTTGCAAATATAGTCATATTCTCACTAGACTGAAGTGGTAGTCATGCTTTCCAACTGTATAGCTAAAATAACAATAAACTGCCAACATGGCCTGTAGTGCTGGAGTGCTGATTTCACTACAGTGGCACATCCTGAAAATGAGAAAAAATGTTAAGGAAAACCCTTATCTTTAAAATGCAGACCTTTTCAACCACACATTTACAAGAATAGGTTTTATAATTAATATTTTTTTTTCCAGTTAAAAGCAAGTTCGGTAAAATATCTTCTTTGCTTTCATCTTTCAGTGAAATTCTCATTTCCATTGTGACTCTTCCCACTAGAGAATAGTGCAGAGCATCAGAACAAAATCAAAGCAGTGTCCAAGCCACTCATTTATCCTGCAAGCTGTCACATCCAAACATCAACTGTTCAGAGTCCACCTTTCAGACAAAAACACACAACCAGGTGTGGAGCAGAGCGGAATCCAGTGCCTCAATCTGTCATCTCTGAGGCTGTGCTGTCAAGTTCAGTGCAAATGAAAAGGGCCAGGTCCTGTGCTGACAGGAGTCAGCAAGAGCACTGCCAAATGTCAATGGATGGTGCTGAATTACAATAGCTAAGGAAGCAACTCAAAAGATGTTGGAATGTCAGTTTGCTTTTGAGACAAGGCAGTGTGAGAAGCATTTGACTTCATCCCAAGCACAATGCTGTGCACAACTGTGTGTTTGGTTTTTTTTAAGTGCATATTGGAACATCTTAATCATCTTATTTTTTCTCAAAAGAGGCTTTATATGTCTTCAAAAAATTATGCAGATAATTTACATGGATCTCTGATCTAGAAATTGTGCATAGATCATAGAGTCACAGAATCATAGCATAGTTTAGGTTGTAAGGGACCTTAAAGTTCATCTAAGTTCAACCTCCCTGCATGGGCAGGGACACCTCCCGCTAGACCAGGTTGCTCAAAGCCCCATTCAAACTGGCCTTGAACACTTCCAGGGATAACGTCTCCAGTCTCCCTGGGCAACCTGTTCCAGTGTTTCATCACTCTCACACTAAAGAAGTTCTTCCTAATGTCTAACATAAATCTATTCTTACACAAACTCAAAGTGTAGCCACTGTCTAACCAGACCTGCCTTTTTATTAAAGCAATTCCAGACAGTATATCTCATTTTCTTCTCCCATCTTGCTCTTGGTGATTTACCACTTTAGCAAACAAGAACTAAGACAAAAAGGAATTAGGTGAAGAGAGAAAGAAGGCACTACAATGGCCAGATACTTCCTCTAGATGGTATCTGCAAGCACCTCTGCTTCTGCTATCAGTATTCACATCAATCCAGTTGCTGTTCCCTCTTTCCTGAAGGGAGGACTGTGTAAAGAAAAATTTTATGGGAACATTTTCGCTTAGATTGCTGCTTATAAACTGTTTGCACTCTGGTTTTGCTTTTGAGCTGGGTGATACTGTTTTAAAATGTATCAGCTGCATTATTTCCTCATTTCAGTTTTCTCTGGGTCCTTTGAGGATGCTCCCTGGGGCAGTCTCTGTGGCGATATTGTAAGGTGGAACATACTTTCTCTGCCTCACTGTGCTGTCTCAGGGCAGATCAGAGTGTCCCAAATGCCCAAAATGCTGCACTGGGGACACTCGGAAGCCTTTTCTATTCTGCAAGTGATCATTGAGCACTTCCTCATGCTTCCCAGCACATCCAAGGATGCCTCCTGCACCCTGCTCTGTGCTCCAGCCAATACTTGGTTGAGCAGGGTGGGCAATGCAGTGATAGACCTACAAGCATCAGGTAACTGCTTCTTTTCAGCGATGAGCACAAGCCTCCTTCTTCTCAAGACAGTGTATTTATAAGAGTTAACAGTTTGAACTGACACCGTAAGTTGCAGATTTTAGCTAGTGAGCAGCCTTTGCATCTCTCTTCTGGATATTTAGGGCTATACTGGCAGCTGCAACAGGGTACACAAAGTAGCTGCCCTGGGATCCATCTGTCCTAGGGCATGAAGCTCTCTCCACTGCTCCAAGATCATAGGGCCAGGTAACATAGCTGTGTATTTTCTGTCCATCTTCCAACTTAGGAGTTACCTGGGGAATGGATTCATTTTTGTAAACGAAGCAAGAAGGGAAGCAACCCTGCAGGCAAGTAGCGTTTCATGGAACAAAACAAAACACCATCCTGTACCCTCCCACCCCCACCAAAAATCCCCAGAACTTTAAGATTGTCCTCACAGCTGCTGAAGCAGAAGGCCTTGCCAGGGAAGTTATGGTGATATAAAAAAGGCAATCTAGAGAAAGAGGTTTTTCACTTTTCTGCCTCTTGGGTTGGCTTCTGAGTACAATATGACACATTTTCTTTGACTTTAAGCACTTCCAAATTTATTCTAACATTCTTCAACCAGTGACAATGTTGTCTTCTGCTCAGATTTGCTATGTGCAATAAAATGTGTATAGCAACATCTGAAAACAGAGCAAGATTCGTAACTGCTGCCAGTACAGCAATTCCACAGGCTTCACTGAAACTCAGATGTCTGTTCTGTTGATATTTTTTCTGTCCCTGGATGTGTGTATTGCAAGCAATTTAATCACTGTAGCATCTCCAGCATGACTGAGAACACTGAAAGTGTTCACCTTTATACCATTTCTGTTTTCTTTCTCTGAAATGATTGCAGCATTATTTGTTGATCAAGGCATAAAGCCATTCCTATTGCATGAGGCTTTAACAAGATGGAATATCATTTTTTCAAGCTTAAAAAAATTTGACATATGGGCTTAACTATTTAGAGAACATTTTTTAACTCATTTAAATTGTCATGAGGAAAAAAAAATAGAGCAAAAAGAAAATCTGTGTATTTCTAGATATGGCTTGTAGAAATGTCTTGCATCCTCCTGTTTTCTTTCTCCCTTTCCCAAATAAATGTTTTAAACTTTCTAAAACACAGTGGCTTGGAATCACTTGCCAGGGAATGTACAGTAAGTTCTCTTTTATTTTAATCATGCTTCTAGTCAATAAACTGTCTTATCTAGGGAGACAGATTCTAAACTCTTTGAGTATATCTTGTGGCCTGGAGTTGATGGACTTGCAAGTAACTGCAAAGATTTCTATGGTCAAGAATCTATTAAGACTGTTTTCTCTCCCTACCCCCACCCCATAGGAAAATGCAAATTAGTTGAAACTCCAGCCTTTTCAGAGCAGAAATTATCTTTCAGTGCATTTATCCTTTTAGAAACGTCTGGAAAGCTTTTTGAAAGGATGGGAACATTTCTTCTGAGATGGTAACAAAGTCAGAATCTAAATTTCCCTCTGCCTGAAATAGCATATTTTTTTATTTTCACGTTTAAAGTGCTCATGTTTAAAGTGAAATTTTAACAGCTATTTTGTATGGCATTAGGTATTGTGAAAATCCGATTCCTTGTGTAGGATGATCATAGTTACTACAGTAGTTGCTCTTTAAAATGCCAAAGGATAAAAAGTATGGGGGAAAATGAAACATTTCTTCTGTTTGCTATATTCTAAATTTTAGTGAATCTGTTCATGAAGTCTCATGAAAGGATAATGGATTTTTTTTCTAATTCAGTGTTGTGGAAATCATACTCTGAACACCTATTATTTTAGGTCATGTGTGACTTGAAAAGGTGCTGAAAGGTGCTTGGAATTGTAAGTTTTCTTCTTTGTGTATAATACTACTGATCCTATTTTTTGCTGGCATCCTTATACTCAGAAAAGAGCATAATAAAAAGCAGTGTTTCCCTCCTCTTTTGAGAAACTGTCTGCTTTAGACCCAGTTTCTGCAAGCATTTCTTTATCCAGGGTAGCTTCTTATCTCATCAGAAATCCTGCAGAAATGGTGCAATTTCCTGGTAATTCCTGCTTGGATTCTCAGGAATAGCAGTTTGATGTAGCTCCTGAATCCCACACTGGATTTGTGGCCATCCACAGTAGCCATGTGTAGATTTAAAGCAGTAAATCAGATGAACCTGGGGCTGTTACCAGTGTGAAGGGAAACAACACCGAATGGCCTGTATCCATGTCTCTTAACGCTGTTATCTCCCAAACTGGGTGGTCACATCAGAATTCCTTTGGGAAGTTATGCCCCAAGCAGGTCTAAGAATAATTTGGGTGTTACTTAGCTAAAGCTGAAATTTAGCTACAGTTGAAAGCATGCAAGGCACGAACAATTTAACAGCAGAGGGGGTGGAGATCCATTGCTCTGAAGTGTTCTCTGGCACTAGCTGAAGTGCTGGTGTAGGTGTGGGTACAGGGACCTTCCCCAAAGCACACATGACCAAGTGCTTTCTTCTGTCTTAGATGTATTTGTGATTACACTGCTGCAAGTTGGGCTAGGTGGCAGTGACTTTGCATTTGGATGGAAACTAATTACAAATCCTTTTCAGATCTTCTTGTGAATAGTACTTGCATGATTGGCTGGCTTACTTGAATGAAGGGCTGGCTTAGAGAAAAAAATAGGAAAAGGAGATGATGTTTCAAATTGTTTCCAGTAAAAGTGTATGCCCTGTTCTGCAAAGTTGAAAATGAAGTACTAACTCAAGGGTACATGTAGTCAAATTATCATCTTAAACACATCGCATCTGGCCCTTCAGCATATAAGAACTGTCCATGTTTACTTCCTTGCACCTCTGACCTCAAAAACCAATTGCACAGGCCCATGTGGGATAGGATATCTATTTCTGCACGGCTCCCTTTGAAACTTTTATGCATACTGAGTGCTGATTTATCTGGAAGCAGAAAGGTGATTAGTGTGTACTTTGATGAGTGTTCAGCCCAGCCAGATGCCATCTGGACAAAGACTGATTTAGGGATATATGTTATGCCTCATTCATGAGGTAGCCTGACATGTGATGCTTCCTTTTTATGCCTCTAGTTTAGGTCAGTGGCCGCCTTTGCCTATAGTTCTTGTATTGCCTTGGCTGATAATTTGTGGCAATTTTGGCAATTTTAAGGGCATTTCTTTCATTTGCCCCATATGAGTAACTTGGCTGGCTCTTGTCATTCATCTATTCATGGCACGGTTACTCTTGCTGCAGGCTGATCAGTTATGTGATTAAAGACTAATCATGTTGAACCCAAAGACCCAGTGAAGACTGGAGAAGCAATGCAGAGGAACAGGCAAAGGAACCCTAATAACCTAACCAGTGGAAATGGACAAGTCAGCTGCTTTCTAAGACCATCCAAAGGATGGGAGAAAGATTGACCCTGGAGTGAAACCCATCAAGATGAGTCAGTGGGGAAGGACCAAAGCTGGGAAAAGAGACATCAAGCTAGTCTGAGGAGAAACAAAAGTGTAAAAAAGAGAAGGAAAAGAGGAAGAAAGTGCCAACTGACTATAAAGGTAAACAGCTTGTTTGACAGAGGCCTGTGCTTGATGAGCACAGTCTGCCCTCTATTCTGCTTAAATCTGATTTCTGACTACTGTTTGTGGGGTTGTACTCTCTGCTTCAGGCATGTATGTGCAAACATTAGTAAAACTTATCCCACACCAGCTGATGAACATGAGAGCAACTGGAACAGGGCAAGGGCACTGGGGGTTGCTTGTGAAGGGACTCAGAAGGCTAATGGCAGCAGTGACCCATATATTGTATGTGCCATATTGCACTAGCACACTCCAGTCAGCAGGAGAGGAGGAATAGGTCTCGGCCACCTGGGCTCTTCATATTTGTCTGAGGACTGTGTGCATGCAGGTGGATGCTGGGAAAGTCAGTATGACTCTTTGACCTGTGTGGCTGGGAGGGTGTGAGTGGTGTGGGTGCACATATGCAGCCACCAGGAGTTGTTGCTCAGCCTCTCCACTGCATGTGCCTGGGGTCAGGGAACCACAATGGGGCTGTGACAAGAGGAGACTCCCTGGCTCCCAGTTCCCATCAGGTTCAGCTACTAACACAGACAAGGTTTTCCTCTTGCCAAAACTCATGAGCGCTGTTAACTTTGATGGATTTCTTGTCACCTTAGTAAATTATGTTCTGTCTATTGACACTCTTAACTCAATTTTCCTTGCCACTCTCTGTGCAGGTAATTCAGTAATCCGTGACCTTCTTAATGCCCTGTTGAGGTCCCTAATCCTGTCTTTCAAATTGTTATCTAAACTGCTTAATTTTCAGTCTTTTGTCTCTTCCTTATCTCTCATGTTCTCAAAGAAAACTGTTGATGTTAATCACACAAATAAATAAATACATTTATTAAGGATAAGTAAGAAGAAGCAAGCCTCTGCTGAGGTTCCTGGGCTATGCTCTGTATCTACACCATTTTCCTGGAATACTTTATACTCTGCTTTGTGCAGGTGAAAATAGCTATCCAGACATGAAGTCCTTGGGTTTTAAATTCATTTGACTTCACTGGGAAGATGCACTTGCTTTTTAATTGGGAAGCATGCTTGGTTCTGGCTTGGCTTCTGACAGTCAGTTGCCTATAAATGTAGAGGCTCTTTCAGCTGAAAACCAGAAGCCATTTCCCTGACATGAGGATAGTTGGTTTCAATCCCTTTGCATACACTCAGTTTTTCAGCCCAAATTCCACTTCCTATTAACAGGACAGAAAGAAAAATTGAAGTTTAGTTTAGATAACTTAGAGATAAACACTTGCAACTATCCCTAAGTAGTTTACAATAGAGTACAATAGACCATTTCAGTGGGAAAGAACCTACAGTGATTATCTGGTATAACTGATCTGATCTGGTACAAGGGACCTGATCACTTTGGGGCTAAAAGTTAAAGCATGTTGTTAAGGGCATTGTACAAATTCCTCATAAACACTGACAGGCTTGGGACATCAACTGTCTCTCTAGAAAGCCAGTTTCAGTGTTTGACTGCCCTCTCAGTAACAAAATGCTCCCTGATGTCCAGACCTCCTAAAGTCTAAACCTTCACTGGTGCAGCTTTGAACCATAAGACACTGTGCTGAAACTATACCAGTAACTCGACAACCTTGAAAGAGCAAAGACAAAAATACTGCAGCAGCTGTCCCGTTGATCAGCTTGTACTTGTTCAAAACTGTGCAGATCTGACATTTAGAACAAAAATAACCATTTCCCAGTTTATTCACAGTTACATGGGGGAGTTGGGTAAACTTTGCAATGCACATTTGTAAATAAACCTCCTTTCCCCTGGAATGAAGAATTCCTAATAAGTAATCAATTGAAGATTAAGTTATATATCTTCAAAATATTACAATTTGCAGGAGCTGACCATTAACCATAGCCCGAGTTACTTTCATGTTTTTTCTTATTTGCTTAAACAATCACCCTTTTGAGTTCAGGTCACATTATGTGTTCTGGGATCAGTACCGTTTCTAACCTTATTATGCAATGGAAATTGCGTTCTTGACTGCCACACAAGGAAAATAACTTGCATTTTTGAGCAGAAGCACCAAGTAAAAGCTTCAGGATCTCAGGATCAAAATACAGTCTTTTTAATTACAAATAGACTTTTCCCTCAGCAATTTTGCCAGTAAGACCAAGCTGTGTGGTGTGGTTGGCACACTGTAGGGAAGGAAGACCATCCAGAGGGACCCTGACAGGCTGGAGAGGTGGGTCCATGCCAAACCTCATGAAGTTCAACAAGGCCAAGTACAAGGTCCCGCACATGGGTCAGGGCACAATACCAAGCACAAATACAGACTGAGTGAAGAATGGATTGAGAACAGATTTGGGGACAGGGACTTGGGGGTGCTGCATAATGAAAAGCTCAACATGAGCCAGCAATGTGTGCTTGCAACCCAGAAGGCCAACTGTGTCCTGGGCTGCATCAAAAGAAGTGTGGCCAGCAAGTGGAGGGAGGGGATTCTCCCCCTCCTCTCTCCTCTTCTGAGACCCCATCCGGAGTACTCTGTCCAGTTCTGGAGCCTCTAAGACAAGAAGGACATGGAGCTCCTGGAGAGAGTCCAGAGGAAGGCCACAAATATGATCAGAGGGCTGGAGCACCTCTCCTATGAGGACAGGCTAAGAGAGTTAGGCCTGTTAAGCCTGGAGAAGAGAAGGCTCCAGGGAGACCTTATAGCAGCCTTCCAGTACCTGAAGGGGGCCTACAGGAAAGCTGGGGAGGGACTTTTTACAAGGGTTTGTAGTGAAAGAATGAGGGGCAGTGGCTTTAAACTGGAAGACAGTAGATGTAGAACAGGTATAAGGAAGAAATTCTTTACTGTGCTTGTGACAAGACACTGGAACAGGTTGCCCAGAGAGCTGTGGAAGCCCCACCCCTGGCAGTGTTCAAGGCCAGGTTGGATGGGGCTTGGAGCAACATGGTCCAGTGGAAGGGGTCCCCATGGCAGAGGAGTTGGAACTAGATGATCTTTAAGGTGCCTTCCAACCCAAACCACTGTGTGATTCTATGATTAACTTTCCTTTGCTTTCCTTTGCACAGGGATATTTATCAGTCATCAGGCATCTCATGTTCTTTCTGCTTCCTATTTCACTTCTTGTATTTGCAAATCTATTTTAAAATCATTCTTTATCTCCCAAACACAACTGCTTTTTGTTACCTATTAGGCAACAGTGTGTATTCCTCCATCCATTGTTTCTGCTCTGTTTTTATTTCTCTTGAAGTACTGTGTTGGTCCATGGCTGAAAGGTGAGGGCAGGACTGCCAAGTACAGTGTTTTCCCCCTTTCATTTAACTGATCACAATTCCCTCCTAAACATTTCTCTTTGCCCTATAAAAATCAGTTTGTACAAAAAAAGTACAGACTGTGTGATGATGAAGACATTAACACATGCCCAGTGACCTCCAAGAGCTGACCAGGAATGTAATTCAGCCCAAGTGATAAAGGAACAGCCCTTTCCCTATGGATAATACCTGCATGCTCAGATTTGTGAGCTTCTTCCAATTTTCTTCTTTTTTCAAAGTCCACGTTAAAAACAGGGAAGTGTAAAGAAGAAGTGTTATGCTTTAAGTTCCTGAGAATTGTGCTTTTTTTTTGCTTTTTTTTTTTTTTAGGTAGCTGTCTCTCAAGCCAAACCATGTTTGTTCACGAGGCTGTAAATCTGTGTATCTGACAGCAGAACCCACAGCTGGTTAGTGGAAGTGAGGGGCGAATCTCATTGGAGTCAATAGGGTTGTGGTAGTCAGCATCTCAGTTTTCAAGTGCAAATGACTATAAGCACCCTATGTTTTATCCAGATATTCTGACTTCACTTAGTTCAAAACCATTGGAGGACTTGAATGATAGCTTTAACTTTTAGTTCTGATATCTCAAAGACAATGATCAGCTGTTTCAAAGACTGTGTGTGTGTTTTTGTTTGTGTGACACTGCAAAGACTGTTTCTATTTTAGCAGCTCCAACACCATTGGCTTGACTGGAAAATAAAATAAAATAAAATAATATAAAAAGAGCAGCCTTCAAGTGTATTAAGAAATTATGACAATACTATGAGTAAAAAAAGGATAAATCATGGATTTAGAGTACAATGTTAACTCTGAAGGCTTGTCCTAGTGTCTGAAGTCTCGTTACAATTTGTGTCCAATATCAATGCAATATATGCACTGCAGTAATATATATGAGAAAAAAACCCAAACACATGCAACATTAAATGACAGATTTTCCATGTTGCTCTTAATAAGTAGGTAAGCTATACACAGAAAGAACCCATTCATTATAAGTTCCAGGATTTATAGATTTCTTAGCTTTTAATGTGAAAGGCTGTCTTTGTTTTCTTGAAAGAGGTTTTGAAGACTGAAGCGTGTGTGTATCACAATGAAAGATAGCCATATAGAATGAGATAATATAATTAAATGACAGCAAAGATTACTGTGTAAACAGAAAGTATTTTCTCCTTTCTTATATGAAGTATGTGTTTTGTGGAAAGCCACTTCGTTGACCTGTCTTTTTCAGTCTTTCCAGACTGAATTGTATTACCAGGTATTTACGTCTGTTCATCAAAGGCAATACTCAAAGCTAACCTTATTTGACCTCTGCAAAACTCCTTCTGTCTTACCCTGAGTTACCCCCTCATCCTGTTGTTGATTTGAAGATATTTCTTCCTTTATATTTTTAATTTATCCCTAAAATCCATTTCCTTTTGTTAGTTGTTATGGCCGGGTCTCTTTTGTGCTCTTCAGCATTTCTGCCTTACCTCCACTTGCTTCATCTTTTTTTCTGATCTGATTATTTCAGTGTCCAGTTTTTGAATCAAACTATGAAAACGCCTTTTGCTATCTGGCTAGATTATTTCTTTTTCTATTTGTTTGAAATTTATTGAATATTTTTCACTCTAAAAGAATGCATTTGTGACTCCCAGCCTCCTATTTACCTCAGGATACTTGATGTATCCTTCAGTCCCAGGTCACCTGAGGGTTTCTATCTTATGAAGGCCCTACACAGTAATACATGGAGTGTGAAGTGTGGCAGTCCAGTGGAACCAGATAACATTCAACTTAGGCTTTGTCTTTTCCAGCTGCACTTGGTGGATTCACAGCTAAAAAGAGGTAGCACTCAGTACTGTTTTTCCTTTGAAAGCATTTCTGGGATCTCAAGATTGTTGGGAACAGAGGAAACATGTTAAAGGAAGACTGCCTGCTCCACATAGTCCTCTGAGAGAGGAGATTTCTGGGTGTTAGTTCCTGCTGTTATTAAAATTTCTGTCTTTTTATCCATTGACTAAGAAATTCCCTTTCTCTGTCATTTGAGGATTAAAAGCCTTGGCTTTTGTTTATGCCTTGCTTTTTACTCTTATGGGTAACTACATAGGAGTCTTTGATGACTGTTGATTTTCTTAGCTGCAGAACCCAAAGGGAGAAATTGCAGGTACTTGAATCCAGGCTGCAAGTGCTTTTGACACAGGGATTGCTATAATCTGGCAAGAAGACTATGCAGGAGACCTGCAGCATTCAACTCTTGCACAACAAAAGGCAGAACACAGTTTTGAGCAATGATGGCTAGCCTGAGGCTTACACGTCCTCTATGTGCCAACTGCAGACTTATGGGACCATGGTGCAGTTTCCTCTTCACCCACTTTCTGTGGAATGAGGGCACAGGATGGAAAATTATTATGTAGTGGGACTTTGCCCAAGCACAGTATGAGTGTGCACCCAGGGCATGTATCCAGGACCTGAAGCTGGGAGGCACCCAATGGTCACAGCTAGAAATGAAAGAGGAAGACTGAGGGCTACAGCTGTGACATGCTGCATTTTGTTTAAAAATCCAAATTTTTATTAGGTTATAAATCCCAACACATTTTGGTACTCAACTTCATATCATCTAATAACAGTTTGAAAAGACAACTTGTTCTGGACTGCTCTGACCCACAGGTCTTGTTGATATTCTCATGTAGGAGTTCAAAGCTGTTTGTGCCTGTGATGTTATGATCCCTGCCTGTGCTGTGTTTCCTTTTCATAGACTGTGCTGTAAATAATCATACAGTTGGGCAGTCAGTGGAAGCCCTCTTTTCTGGAGCTTTCAATATGCTTGTGTTGCAGGCAGTTAGCAGCTGAGGCTTGGCAGAGTTGGCAGAGATTTTTCTCATCCATTACAGCAGGACAGTGGCAAGTTGAAAAGCTGAGCCTGAGGCTCTGTTGAATAAAAGGCCTCATTACTTCCACAGCTTATTCCACTTTTCTATATGAGTGTCTGGCATATAATGGTCTGGTGAATAACATCACTTGCTGTTGACTTTGAGTGTGGATGTTTGAAACACAAAGACTTACAGGTATTTACAGATCAAGGTCAACAGCAGGTTCCATAAAGATGTTAGAAGGAGCTGTCCGTGTTTCCAAGCTACTGGGAAGCCACGTGCCCTTTTTCTCTGTGGATGTGCAAAATGTTGCTTTCACCCTTAGATGCAGTTTTAGCTGCTCTTCCCACAAAATACTAGTACATACCTAACCTTGTCTGCTCACTGTAAAACTTGTCTTTGGTGACTTACCATCATCCCACTCTCTTCTGTTGAGAAGTGGAAACTTAAACAACTGCAGCTTAGTCCTTATCCTCTGTTACCCTCAGCAGCCCAGAATATTTGCTGTCATGCACACCACCTCACTTTGCACTTTGTCAGGATACATATACAAACTACACATTGAACAGAGTTTTGGGAGAGGGAGGAATGGTAAACAGAGGAAATCAAACTGAGCTGCAAAAGCTGTTTTTATTATGACACTGGCAAAAGTGTATGGGAACAAAGCAAAGGGAAGTGCATAACAGTTTTTTTTCCCCATGATTCATTCATACTGACAACTTTTTTTGAGCCCTAGAGAAAGAGCAGTCTAGCCTGTCCTTGAGTTGCAGCTGTAATCACAACTATAAATAACTACTTAAAAATCAATTCCAGGAAAATCTTACATTTTTGGAGAGGAAGGAAATCGCTCTTTTGCACTTCTACCTTACATGGGAGCAAAAGTGAAATCTGAACAAGCAAGCAATATATAACACTTCATCATGTTGATCTGAAAATGTCCAAGGTCTTGGAGATGCTGTATTACCCAAAACAGAATCTGCTTCCACAAACAATATAAATCAAGAAAATACAAAACTGAAGAGAAATAAACAGACCATTCTCACCAAGATCTCCAAGTGTCTGAGGGAGATGGATGCTCATAATGTGTGATTCTGTGCTAAGACTGAAAAAATCAAGGAACTGAAAGCAAGCAGGTGTTCTGCAATAACAAAGAAAATAAATGAAATGTATTTACAATTTGGCTACTGAGCCAAGTCAGAACCAGCTCCTAGCAATGGTGCATATCAGTACTGCTGAGAGAACTTTTGAAGATATATGAAAGATTATAGCTCCTTTCAGAGTGGAATAAAGGTGGCATTTTGAGGCAGTAGTCTCAATTCACCAAGAAACCCATCACTTTAATATTTCCTCTTGTTAATAAATAGTTTTTGTTAATAAATAACATTAGGACTGGTACCTCCTAGCTATATATTAAGGAGAAAAAAAGCATTAAAAATTTGTGCACAATACTGATTTATGTAACTAACACAATTTGACAGGTGTAAGCACTGACATAAATTTACATGTTATTCTACTTGGAGTAGTGTCTTTTAAGTGAAATGATCAAGTAGGACACCCATGCAGTTGCCAACAAGATAAGATTCCTATCTGACAGGCAGTACAATGTGTATGGATTCATATCCTATGCATATTTTTCATAGCTGTTTCATCTGACTTGTTTATAAGTTAATAGTATTTTAAATAAAGACTCTAGGCTTCAGGTAATATATGTTCCCTTCCAATGAGACTTCAGTAAGAGGTCTGGATCTCAAAAAAAAGGAAATTGAAAATCAGTTAAAGTTTCCTATCACAGTCACAATCTAAGTGGAACTGCTTTTCTCCTGTATTTAGTGGCCAATTTAACCTTCACTTCAAATTGGCACCATACACAGGTTTTATGGAAGATGCCTTCTCTTTTTCTTCTGGGCACTGAAGACAAAGGTAACCCCTTGGACGTTTGTGGATACAATCTGGGACATAGCATTTTTTAATTTTTTTTTTTAAATTTTATTATGAAAGTGGATGCTCTGTCCTTGGGTCTGTCCAAAATGTGACAGTAGAAGATCTTGTACAGCCTGCTTTTACTAGACCCACTATGTGAAGGAAATTGGATTAAAAGAATGAATGAAGTTCCCTTACAACCTGCATAGTTCTGTAATTCCTAATAAATAGTTAAAATATGGGAGAGTTGCAATAATTTACCTGATTTGAATAGTGGATCTGCTTGTTTAAATATTTTTTAACATCTGAAAATGTCCTCTTTAGAGATGTATTAAAGCTTTCTTTTGGAAATAGCAAGTCATTAATTGCATTCCGGTGTAGCAGAGTCAGTGACAGTTCCCTGTGACAGTAATTAAAAGATTTGTTTTTCTAGTTGAAGAATCTGAGAGTTAGTGTAATGGCTCTGAACAAAATGTCTTTCTAGCTCTGTGCTGTCATGCTGAAAGTGGTAAATAACAAGAATATGAGAAAAGGACAAGTGCCTGCTGCAGGCTCAGAGGATATTTTGATAGATTCAGAAGTACTTTTTAGAACTTATTTTCTTACATGTGTTCAATCACTTTCTGAACTCATGGAAAATTTTAGCATTCGCAGCTTTCTAGGGTGAGGAGCTCACAGATTATTGCACATCATGTGAAGAATTGCCTCCTTTTGACTCTTTTGGACATAGCTTCTGAAATTTTACTTAGTGGCTCCTAGTTTTGGTACTGGAAGAGCCAGGAAACTATTTACCTTTCCCATGGTATATGTGGTTTTACAGATCACAGACCTCTGTTTCATCTTTCTTACCAGTAGTCTTTGTTACAGGTTGAGGTGTTCTAGGCTATTCTTTAGAGATATGTATTTGTGTGTGTAATGTCTTAGAAAATATGGTGAGCACAGCTGTGGGAAGCTATTGACCTGTTTTTTTTACTCATTGAGCAAAAAACGTTTATGGTATTTGAAGCAAAAGAAATATGAACCAGGAAGTGCCACAGGACAAGATGGATGAAAGGAACAGTAATGAGGTACATAGCTGTTTATTTTTTGGTACTTTACTTGAATCTGATCCAGGTCAATACTGCCTGAAATGTCTTGCAAATTGATAACTGTTTAAACATGAAATGAGTTGGCATTGCCCCTACTGCATTATATAAAAGATTTCTTTATCTCCTTTAATTTTTGAAGCTAAAATGGCAGACGTTACACAAATAAAAGCAACTACTGGTATAAGTTTTGTTACAATTGAATGGGTGCCAGTGTTTTAGCACAGAGATCCTTCTCTCAGCAAGCACTATCTGGAATATTGACCCAGTAGCCAGGTCCTAATACCTCTGCAGAGATGGGAGATTTTAATTACCTGGGTAAGGAACTCCTAACTGCTGGGTAAGACAACATTTGACAGTAGATTCCTTTTTGGAAACTGGGTAGATAAGATCCCTAGCAACTGCAAGTGTATTCTCAGGGAGGTGCCACCTGGGCAACCACTGCATATGAACCTTCTTATGGGCACAAACCCTGTGAATTCAAAGCTCTGCCCCTGTGCTCAAAGGACAAAGCCTAGTTATTCTCAGAGCCCTCATTCCAACCAGAGTTTCCAAGACTGCAAGGTATATGGCTGCTCTGTCTACTAAGAGCCTAGGCAGGGTTTCCTACAAAACCTATCTGCATTCATCAAAGTTTGCCAAGCTGGTGCTTTCAAAAGAAGTTTTGTTTCACTGGAAGATTCCTGACCAGCTGTTCTCCCAGCAACCTCTTTTTCTGATGCTGCCTATATGAAACTCTAATCTTTCTGAAACTGAAGATCCCAGATGATGGATGAGTACAAAACAGAGGAACTAATATGGTGCATGCTAATCTTTTTGGCTCAAGCACTTTTGGTTTTTGATGTATTACATCCTCTAGCTCTCATCTCATAGCTGTTTTTGCTAGCTATTTCAATTGCGAGCTCTTTCAGGCATAGGCATCTGCCTCATTTTTCATGCTCAGCAGTTTTTAAAACTGTAAAATAATAACTGCCCTTGTTACTCCATCCATGGAAGTCTTGTGACTAAAAAAGGAGAGAATGTTCTGCTCTGGCTTTGTATTCCAACTCCAGCACTCTATGTCTTTCATCCAGACACATCTCATTTACTCAGCCCTTACATAGATTGGATTACAATAGAGGCAAGACAATATTTATAGAAAATAATTAGTGTTTAACACAGCATTTACTTGTTCCTGATCTGACGTAGGAGAACATTATTTTAAGGACTTACTCAGATTTGTCAAGGTCCCAAGAGTTACTTTTTGCTTTCTTCTGGGACAAGAGTGGAGTCAGTTTGCTGATGTCTTTGTGATGGAGTTTTTCAGCATACCAAAAATAAATTACAAAAACCCCAACAGAGTGGGTTATCAGTTTAGAAATATTCTGCTGAGATAGTATAGACAAAATGGTGGTGGTAATGTACATCTAAAATAAAGATCCAGAATCTGATACCTTTTATAAGACCCCAACCACATTGATTTTATTATGTTTCCATATAATTTTCCAAATATTCATGCTTCAAAATCCATTCACCTGGCACTGACTGAGAGCAGAAATGCTGCAGAGTCCTGTATTGTGTGGTGGGCTTGCTGTTGAGGAGAAATCCCTGTTTTGGGCAGAGAAGGCCTGGTTTGTATTCATTGGCACAGATAAGATGTGCTTTATCAGTACCGGCAGCTGTTAGATCAACTTTGTACAAATGAAAGGAGAGAGGAGGGTGATGCCTTTAGTTGTGTTAAAGAGTGCATGGCATTTTTCAAGGCTTGGGTGTTTTTTCAGGACAAAAGCTAGCTTAGAAATATGCAAGCTGGCCAGTGACCTGTTACAGCACTGCTCAGTTTCAAGCATGATTTGGCCCATCTTCACACAGTCAGGACCCTGTTACCTAAGCTATACATAAAGATGTTGAAGCTGATCAAAGATCAGAAATTCTTATGTCACTTCTACTCTGGAGTGGCTTCCATGATTTCATTAAAAGGCAAGATCATTAAGAATCAAATTGCTGGAAAAAAATGTGAAAAGTCAGAATAGAGCAAACCAAGTGTTGTTCACCTTTTAGTTTTCTTGAAAATAAAAAGTGTGTCTTAAGCCAATATCAGAATACTGTAGAATGCCAAACTAATTCAAATTTTGGACAGAAATGTAATAATTTGTTGTCTTCCACCCTCTGCAGGTAATGCAGTATACTGATTTGAGTTTGGTGTAAATCCCAACCAGAACATATGTTCAAATATTTATTGGAAACACTAAATTGTGACCTTTTTATAGATAAACACAGTGGTTAGTATTTCCATATAAATGGGGGACTTCACAGTGTAGCTGTGACCAGAGGGCTTTTGAGTAAATCCAGTGAAGTACAAGTTAAGTCAGAAAAATAGATGCATTAAACAAACAAAAATCTCACCTCCACCTTCATTTGCTCATCAGCAAATGATCATCACTTACTGTATTATAGTATTTTGTTATCTTCCAGAAGAAAATGTGCATATTTTCTGAAGAATGAAGAGGAGGAATCAATATGTTATGTCAGAAACGTTGTTGATATCAAAGACAAATTCTTCAAATTATTCGGCCTCTGCTTTTTTAAATTAATGAATAAACCATAAAAATGATATGAGAAAAAATAGCTCAATCTGCTGCAAACTGGGTCCTTGAGAAAAAAGTAAAGGGTGCCATAGTGCAATAGGCACTGCTCTTTTTCAAATACGAGTTGTTGCATTTATCAAATTACCAATGGCACACTACAACATAAGGAAGATGCAATTCTCACCTATTTAGTAATGGGTGTAGTGTAAGTAATGAATGCTTTCCTGCAAAAGAAAAGCAGTAATTTTTTAATGAGTTCTTGAAAAGTTATGAACTGCTTGTAGCTACTGTGTGTCTTTTCTGTTGCTGCTGCTCTGGTATCCAGAGACATTCATCTTCACAAGAAAGACAGTAGAGAAACTTCAAACAGCCATCCTATTACCATTTTCAGGAGAAGCTGTTCCCCATGTTACAAACAAATCCTGGAGGAAATAGTGGGAACTGATTAATATAGGCTCTTGCTGGTGGAATACACAGGTGGTCAGGATGGCAAGTGAACACTAGGAGGAGGAAAAGGGTGAGAAGGAAAAAGTCTTGTTACTGGGAATAAGAGAAAAGAGTTACTGTGAGGGAAGGAGAGCAGATTGGATTTTATCCTTTTAATACAGTGAAACTTCACATTTTTCCCTATGAAAAAAAAGAAAAAAACCCTCATTCTTGTAATGATTCATAGTGCATTAAAAAGAATATCTGATTATACATCTGCAACACAGTGAGCAGCTGTGCTCTTGGAATTATTTAAAAAGCTGAAAGGTATATCCAAATGGTCCTCTGTAGCAGAGTAATGGTGCTATTTGTATTAAACACAATGTTCCATTGATATATGCTATTTAATTTTATGTTAAAAGTTTTGTACAGTCATGATGAAGAGCCTAGACATTTGTTGAGAGAAGGAAGAAAGAACCCTGTAGCAGATGAAATGGCAATTGTAACAATGTGCCCATTACAGCTCTAAGAATAATTTATTATTCTGGTACTGACAAAGTGGAAGTAGAAAACCTATTGGAGTAAAAAAAAAATCTTACTAGAATAGCAATCCCAAAAGATTTTGTTCTGATTGAATTTTTCATCCTCTTGTTTTAGATTAAAATATTCAGTCTGTCACTAGCAACAGTGGAGGATGTCCCAGTGGAAGTGGGACACCTCAGAGAAGACAGTGAGACCAAGACATCTCATTGAAAGACAGGTGGCATGGTCAGTGGTGATTTATGGAGGTATGGGGACTTAGGGAAGTCACTACACTGTTTTCAGGTAAATTCCAAGGACCAGGGTGCAGGTTTTGTTCTTATTAGTGCTTTTCCCTGTCAGATTATTACCCTCTGTTGGTACCTGCCTGAACTTACCCTCTCTGAGAAGCCCACTATACCTTTTTTCAGCCCAGAGTGATAAGCAAGAAAAGAGCCAAGGCTGCAGCTGGCTGAGGCTGCCCCTTGCCAGGGAGAGGGCAGTGGGGCCAGGAGCTGCCCCAGTGCCCAGCCACCCCTGCTGGGGAAGAACAGCATGTGAAAAGGTCCAGCCCTTCCCTTGGCACCAGCAGGGCTGCAGACCCTGCACGTACCACTTATGCAGGTGTACAGTCCTTTTAGCTGTTCCTATCAGCCCTGCCAGCCTGTTGCCCACCTGTGGGGCTGCCCCAGTGCCCATCCAGCTGCTTGTTCTATGTCTCTTGAAATATCACCTTTTTGTTTGTTTGTTTGTTTTTGTTTCTTTGCTTGTGAAATCACTCTCCAAATACTACCTTGACCAAAATGTCCATTTGCAATTTTGCTGATTAACTTGATTTTTTGCACTGGTTATTTTGGCTCAGTGTAAGGACTGATCCGTCTGGATAAAATACTGACTCCTATTTCAGCTACCAAAACATCCTGTTCCAATTTCAACCTGTTTAATGCATCACCTTCATTAATTTAAAGAGCATCAACATTTATTTAGTCTCATAAAACTAGAAAGCATTTTAAACTTTCCAGTTTGATATTTTTCCCCTATAAAAGAGAATCAGGAATGAAATTCCAAAAGAGTTTTACCTTTATTCTGACTTTTGCTCCTGTTGCCTATCTGATAGTATTAGTTAAACATAAAAATTAATAAAAAAATTAATAAAAAAATATATATATATGTTTTTATTCAGGTTCTTCCAATATTTACATAAATGAATAGGATGCTTTCCAGTAACATTTCTCTTAAACAGGAGGGAGTATCCATCTTTAATAGCCACATAAAAGGAGAATCTGTGAAATCAAATACTTCCAGAGAAGTATATGGCAGATAAAAAGAGCAGTTAAGTTCCCCATTTTTCACTGTTGTGTTTTAAGTACCAGCACTCCAGCTTACTTAGATAGTTTTCTCTTATTTTTTGACATGTTAACACTGTATGTGGTCTATGCTATTGAAATTACCAACACTGTCTTAGGGGTCAAAGTGAAGAGGAAGGGCAGACCTCCACTGACTTTTGAGCTGAGATTTCACTCTTAGAAATTACTAGACTTATGACTTTTACTGTCTTCTAAACTGGATGCAATGTTCACTGCAGTCACTTTTGAACAATGGCTAAGATAGAAAAACTCTCTTCCGTGGAGCTGTGAAGGAAGGGAGGGAAATAGACTTGGTGAACATTGGTTAAGGTCTTTGATGATGGACCTAATAAACTATGTCAATAGGAGGTTGGCAATATTATTTGTTTATATGTTGTTGCAAATTCAGTGTTACAGTCTTGAAGCAAGGAGTGCCTGCCCCAAAGAATGCCCAGCATGAGGACAGAGGGAAGATCCTATATCTAAATACAACTCATTCTTGAAGGAAACAGGGGTGACTTGGTAATTTTTGAAGGGAGACTTAAATACCATTTAGGAAGAGTTTGCCAAATACAGTTTGGCAAATACTAGTTAACAATGTAGCTGTGCAGGATGTGTGTATTCTATCCTGCAGGCTGAGATTTTTCACTGAATCATACAAAATCCAAAAAGTGCTTCTATAAGTTATCTATAAACAAGATTGCGGAGCTGAATTCAATTGAATTGCATAAGTCAATAATGTACAATAATATGCATAAGTAAATTCTTAAGTCTAACTCTCTGTTATTGGTAAATTCCAAATATAATGAGTAATTGATTTTCACACACACTGCAAAATGCACAGTCAGCATGCCCATGATACTACAGTAAAAATAGTTTTCACAGTTAATGTTATTAGCATCAGTAATTTACTGTTTTTACTTAAGCAGCTGAATATAAGAGTAAAAGGTTCTTTAAATCCATACAACTCAATTTTTAAGATTTTATAAGATCATACAAAGAATCAAATTAACTGATGATTTAATTAAATGGAGTGCTTTGTTTGTATTCCTTGTATTCCTCCACTGTAAACGTCTGTGAATATTAATTAGGGTTTGATTTGTTTTTTCTTTGATTAAAAGCAGTTATTAGGTAGGGTGACAATTTAGTTTTGTGAGTGTCATTTCCATTAGTCATGAATAATTATTCTAGGAATACTTACATTCAGAATAATTGTATTTTTAAGAGCTTATTTATTGCCTTGATTATATGTTCTTATGTCTAATGAAGAAATTTGTAAGTTGAATTTTTAAACATTTGAATTTCTGTAGCTGACTTTATTGACTAAACAATTTATAGTGGTATTATGTTGGCTACTAATTAAAAAATATCTGGAAGTGCTCTTCCACAGCTTAGCTGTTTATGTATCCTTTTATTCATTGCAAAGATATTGATCATGAGCAGAGAGGGAAATAATTTTCTTGTTATTAGATATGAAGATTATATTATCCACACTAGTTTCATTTTAATGGTAATTTGCAGTAATACACATTATTTGAATGTCTTTGAGGAAAGACTACTTCATAAACATTAAGATTTGGATGAGTTAAGCAGAGCCAAAATACTCAAATACTGACCATTTACTCTCTAAGAAGAACCATCTTTCATTTTTGTGATGGCTCAATATGATAGCACCCAAAATCACCAAGGAAGAATAAAATCTTGGCTTCTTTTCAGAGTTATTTATCTAGCAGTGGCTTTCAGACAATGTCCTTAATGACATGCTTTAACTTTTGGTCAGCCCTGAATTGGTCAGGCAGTTGGACTAGATGATCATTGTAGGTCCCTTCCAGCTGTAAACATTGCATTTCATTTTATTTTATTAACAGTAAGCAGAAAGGTGTAATAGCTGGAATCCAACTAAATGATCCCACCTCGTTTTTTTTTTTAGGCTTAAAAGCAGCAAGGGCTTTGTTTTTATGACCATCTAGGTTGTTCAATCAAATTTTTAAGAATGCAGCCTTAACACCTATGTACAGAATTTTCTATCTACACTGCACAATATGTACAGATGTCATGCCTACCTTCACAAATTATGTAAAAGAATACAAAAATATATTTTTGGCTGCTCACACACAAGGTTATCTGGGTGGCACTGAAATCACAATTACTATTCTGTACAGAAAGGCTTTTTACTGTTCTCAGGTGACATGGCTGCCTGTAACTTCTGTCTGTCTCTGTTTTGTTGTTGCATTTTTCTTTTTCTTCTTTGTCAAGATGCTTCTAGGGCAAAATAAAATAAAATATGTCATTATTATGTCTTCCACTGTTAGAGTTAATTGATTCTTCCTGAAAGCCATCATATATAGCAGTGCTGGATGTGTTATCTTTTAATGATTTCTTACTCTATCCTTATCTTCAATGTGTCCTAATAGAATTGTATCAGGTACTTCTGCAGCGATTATTTTACCATATATTAGAGAAAATAATTACAGGTTTTCTCATAGAATTTACTATGTAAGGAAATTATTACTACAGCCTGACCTGGGGCTAGATGAATCAATGTAATGAACTTCATCCATTACTCTTTCAAGAAATCTTTCTTAGTTTGGCTGTCAACAGTTTTTATTCTGAGAACATTTAATAACAAATAGATTATATGGTCTGTTTTCACCCCTACTGAATGACTATGGCATAAAGCAAGCTTGGAGCTTGGGTTGCAAGCTGGAATTCGGTACTGCTCTGCACCCAAGAGAAAAACAGCTAACTCAATTTTAATGCCAGCACGTGGTTTCCTACTGTTAAGAAGCACTGGCTGGTGTGGTTTCAGCAGCGCTGTGGTGGAAGAGAGGGAGAGAAGCTCAAATTCAGCTGTGTTTGGAGCCTGGAGGCTGATGGCCTCTGTGTCTTTGCACCTGTCCTTTGCAAAGGACCAAAATGCAAGGACCTGCCAGCACACTGGTGCTTATGCACAGCAGACTGCAGCTCTGTAGAAAAACTTAAGCCCATCCCAAAATAATAGTGATGCAGCCAGAAAGGCCAGGAGCTTTGCCTCTTGGTAGGTCTGGCAGGCTAAGGGTCAAGGGGCTACACTAGGTCTGCTGCCTATTCCAGAGTTACTTTGGCTCATGCCATATGGGGCATTTCTGCACTTCATTAAGTCATCCCATGGTGGGTTATAACTGGAGACAGTTTGCAGCAGAGAAGAACACTGGGCTGAGTATTGCAAAGGTGTTAAAATTGCAGTCCTTGACTGAGTTAAAACAGATTGTATATGTCATTAAACTTCCACGTGATATTTTACTTGGGTTTTTTGCTAAGCTAAAAGAAAAATGGAATGAAAGTGTAATGAACACAAACAAGGGCATGTTTACATTTTTTTGTTTGTGAACTAAAATAAATGAAGCATGCACTGCTAATTAAAGCTAAACAACCTCTTACATCAAATAAAATTAATAGATTGGAAAAAGTTGTGCAATTCTGAAAATTGACACTGTTCTAGCAGAAAAATGCCCCAAAATTACAAATGCTCAAATCCATTAACAGCTGTTCAAACATACCATCGTGCACAATTTGCTTTCCTGAAGTGTTCAAGTAAATTGTTTTAGGTGCTCATGAGGCATGGTAGTTGTACTTGCATCCAGCCTGTGGGATGTGGCAAATCTTTAACTGAAAGGTAATCCATCACAGAAAGGTAATCCATCACATTAACTAGGATAAAATTTATACTTACTTATATTTATATTTAGTGATTTTCGAGCCAATTGCATCATTAAGGCAGTCTGACGGCAGAAGCTAATCACTTGCTGAAATACTTTTTTGAAATGTTTTTTTAGTTGTAAGGTTTGCTATTTGAGAAGGGGACAAGGGATCATAAAATGTATCCAAATGGATCCTACTGACATGGAATATGGTGCAAATTTTAATCTTCAAGCATATAACCAGATAGGTTATGTATTTGGACAAGAAGGGAAATTCAAAATTTCAGAGTAAGACTGCAAAACTGGTAACTTCCAAAGAACAAATAGATCTATGAGCTGTCTACTCTTTGCCAAACCTATTTATCACAAACCTAATGGTAGATTTCTCAAAATAAATCATAAATAAATTTTAAAATTTCATTCAGTTCTCCTGTTTGTTATTTTGTTTTGTTTTATTTTGCTGTTTATGTTGAAATCAGGAGGCCACTTAAGACCACTTGTAATTATTGCATCCACGTACAATGAGGCTGCAGTGAATACTGCCTGAAGAGAAACACACAGTGCAAGACATTTTGCCTGAGAGTTCCACAGTTGCCTTAATACTACCTGGGCTCAATTGTCATGAAAGATGATGGAAATTTCTAATCCAAACCTCTGAACTGTTGTTTAAAAAATTATCTCAATATGTGCTTCTGCAGACCCTTAATGGCCAACAAAGGACTGCTTTACTACCTGCTGGTAACTGCTGGTGGGCCTGAAGTTGCTTATGCCTACCCTGCTGGTCATTACAGTCTTTTAAAAGTGAAGCACAGGTCTCAGAAGGATACACTAATCTGCATCCAGCACAGCAGGGTATGATTTTAGCAAGCTAACTGTCACTGTTTAGCCATACGAAAAAAACACCAAGCCACTTCTGCCATGTGGTGCCGTTCAGTGGGAGTTAAAACAGAGCTTTTGAGAATGTCAGCAGTTGTTTAGAGACTATTTGTTACTTTGCAAAACTATGATTATGTGAATTTACATAAACCCTAATCGTTGAAGATATGCACCCTCAGCTGGGTAACAGCTTCTGAAGTGTCGATTTCCCAGTGGCTTTTAACAGGGCTTTTGCTCTTAAATAATCCATGTGTTTTTGAAACTACAACCATATGGTGCCTAAGAATAACTGTAGGAGTTTAAATTTAGTTCCCTGTTTCTTAAATGTTTGCCTTCACTCTTTTAAGCCTAGGCTGAGACTACTTGCTCTTTTGGCTTGAAAGTGTAGACCACTAGGATGAGCAGGTTTATGCCCCATATATCCTTAAATGCTTTACTGTGAATTAATCAGTATCTGCTCTCCCATGTCTTACATATATTTTCTGAGAGGCTCTGCCAGTTATTTAAAAAGCCAGGAGCTGGTTGCTGTTAGCCTGCTATGCAGAGCAGCACAGGAATGGAGGATGGGAATGACCTCTGGATCAGTAGCTCCAGACACCTGCCAACAGCTTGTAATATCCCACTAGAAATTTTTTAGGTTATATACTAGAGGCTAATTAAGTTTTCCTGTCCTTATTCCTTCTATTGAGAAGCTGTTACAAAATGCTGTGTTTGAAAAGTTATCCTTTTAATTGCTGGTTTAAAATTATCTATTTTAATGCCAGTGCTGAGGATTGGCAGTTGCTAAGCTGCCAATGGAATGAATACACATTTGCAGTTTTATTGATAGCTATTTTAAACTGCTTTTCCCCTGTCTGCTTTGTACTTGGACATGTTTACGGAGTAATTAAATGTTTTTGTTTTACTAGACTGAACAAGGTTCTCCTCCAACTATTCTATAGCTTATTCCTGCGCCTATCGATTGATTATAGGGCCTGTTCTTGGGATACATAAGCTATGGTTTTACATACTCATAGCTGTAGAGGGCTTAGGACCCAAGCTGTGGTGCTGCCTAACTGTTGGGCTATAACAGGAAGATGGTAAGTAGACACTGCTTTTCTAAAGAGAAAAAGGAACCAGTTGTTTGAACACCAAAAAAACCCTATCACTGTTTAAAAGAATGCTTTTGAATACTGATTTCTCATAGACATCTAGGCATAGACAGCTACATGGGCAGGAGATCATGGGTGAATTTCAGGCACACACATCCTTTCTTTCATCATTTTCTATTGACTGATAGAGACATCCCATAATTTAGCTGTCTGGTTCTCAGGATCTCATCCACCTCTCTGCCTTTTGATGTACAGAGAGTTCAAGTGTTTAATGCAGTCTCTATTTATGGAGTTGGTTATCCAGATTTGGCATTGTGTTGAATATCAAAATGCATGAATTCCTGTTTGGGTAGCACCTTAGTTTGTGGGGGGCCGTGCTACGTTTTTTAATCCATCTTTGGTGAAGGCAAATCACACATGCTTCCTATGCTCCTTTTATTTGTATCTGAAAAACATTTTGATGTTTTCCTTTGTTGTTGGGGTTTTTGTTTTTCTTTCTTTGCTTGTTTATTTTTTTCCTCTCTTCTTACTGCTTTTCTATTTCTCATCCACTTGGCATAATGGGTTATCAACAGTGTTTATTATTTTTAAGGATTTCTATTACCCTTTTATTTCCCAGAACATTTCCTCAAGGGAAAATCCACTTAGTTCAGTCTGTAGTCTTGCTTACAGACTGAAAATGGAAAATGATGCATTATTTGCATAGAGGCAAGGAGGTTAAGCTTTTTAAATTATATTATTTGATTGCACATTCCTGCACAAATTACTCTATTTCATGACAAAATTATGTCTCTGTCTAAAGTGGTGATAGTGACATTTGGGAAATGGGGGAAATCATCAGACTAAATTAGTGGCTATCTAAAAATTGGCTGAGAATTTGCAAATGCATAGGACTATACAAAATTACCAAATATTACTTCTGTGGGATAATTATGGCTAAAATTTGGTTTGCTTGTAAGATAACTTGTTCACATACTTGTTGGCCTTTTTCCTTAGTGTTCTGTGCCTTGCTTATGATGAAATTTGTATGAGATTCATGTGGTTAATCCTGTTTAGAAAAAGCCAGACTAATTTCTGTCTCAGTAGAAAGCACTGCAGCAGCCTCCTGGAAGGCTGCACCTCTTAGTTATGCAGTGCTTATAATTCTGTGATTAAACAAATGCCAGTTACAACATAAGCCAGTTTATTCTAGAACTCCTAAAGTTTTTCTTTCTTCTAAAAGATCTGATTTAATACTGCAGATTGAAATTACATTATGAAGGAAAAGCTCATGAGGAAGACACATACTAGAGCACATGAGAAGGCGTGGAAGGGTCTACCAGGACTGAGTTACTGGCTTTATGCATTCATAGGCCAAAACAGAATTACCCTAGATTTACACCATTGTAGTTCTGTACAGGATCCATCTCATGACTGCCTTGAGACCAAGTACAAATTTATGTACCGTTCACAAAGCACTGCACTGAAGGAGAGGCCAATTAAATGGCAATGAAACAATCATGTAGAGATGAGAAATCTTGATTGCTGTTTGTTGGTGGTTATAATACTTGGTTGTTTATCAGTAATTTCAAGGTAATAAAAAGAACAAAACATCACCACAACAATGGACCTCATTGGGTCTGTGCTGCTGATGGAAATGAATGATCCTTGTACCAACAGACTTCAGCAAATCCTGAACCAGATCATAGCAGGATAACTAACCTGTAGGAAGAAAACTTTTAATATACTTCCACTAGGACCACAGTTTTGCTATTTGGTGTGTAGAGGTTCAATACATGCTGTTCAACAGCACTTTGCAATGGCAAAGCCATTCCTTTTCCTACAGCAATCTGAAAGGTCCTAACACATTAGCCATGTTTGAGCTGAGAGGTCTCACTCAAACCCAGAGAAGATTAGGTGAGTCTAACCTGAATGAGAGTGTCTTGGTCTAGCCCTAACCCTGCAGACAGCATAATTCACAGGCATGTCTACTCTTTGCAGGGAGATTGGATGACTTCTGCTGGTTTGTCTGGTTCTTTTCTCTGAGACAATCAGAAATATGTATGGAAGAGACTTTTTATGGCACAGGAACTTAATGATGCTACTACCAGCCTGGCCCAAGTGTTCCTGTGCATCACTGCATTGTGAAGCAGTGGAGGTATTAGCTCAGCCCATTTCTTACTTTGTATTGTCCATTGGTGCCAGTCTTTAAGACCCGGCTTGGATACTCTTTATGCTCATTCATTCCTTTTATTTTTTTTGTCATCTGCAAACAGTAGTAAAAGGAAGAAGAAAACAACAAAAATGGCAATATTTTTTAGTCTATATAAAAGCTGTGAATTAAATTTCCTAGAAAAATGGAAATTTGAGATAAACTAGGTTCACTGTAGAGTCTATAAGTGTATTGGCGGCTGATATTACTCATGCTTAAGTTTATTTCAGTATGATGAATTTAAGCACCAAAGTACTACAATATCTACTATAATTCTTTGTCTCATATGCATTTTATTCAGCTTTATTTGACATTGATGGGATAAATTGCTTTTTCCTGACATGTTTTTCACTGTATTAGGGATAATGTGGCTTTTTATTGAGGCAGTACGCTGATGGAAAAAATTAGGCTCTGTTTCACATTGCCTAATCCTCTTTAGAGATGCTGCTTTTGACTGAAATATGGTGAGTGCATCTGTACTCACTTGTAAAGACCAGCATGTTAAATGTGAGACGTTTATTTCTGGCTGCTTTTGTGTTTTGGTGAAATTCTCATAACCACTGGACTTTGCAAAGAATTGAGTACTGATACCTCCATTGGCTTTCGTTCAGAAAGTGCTCACCTGTCATATAAGGAAATCAAATTGACGGAGTTATTCAAACATGGAGTGAGTATTAATGAAAATATCTCTTCTGGAGTTTATTTATTCTAGAAATAAGTGCATTGGAAATAAATTATGAATAAAAAATCAGTTCAAATGTAATTTGTAGAATATCATCTTACTACTATAAAATGGTTACACACTTTCAAGTGAAATAGAAACATGAATTATGTAACTATACAGATGACAAATCAGTTGTTGAATCATGTCATATGGCTGAGTAAAGCCAAATATGTCCTTGGAGAAGAGATTAAAAAGAGACTTTGGAGTGAAGAATGCCAGCATTAAATGAGCAATGCCCTAGAATGCGATTAGCAGTCCAGAACAGCCCACATCCTGTAGGACTTCTGTCTGTGTGCAACAGATAATTTGGAGCTCACCACTGCTTAGATTTTCAGAACATTGTTTTTCACAGTTCTTTTTTTCAGTTATTAATAATTAGTTTATTTTGTCTTTGCAATGCTCGTATCAGAAGATCCTTTGATGAATCTTGGCAGTCAGCTTTCATTTTCACTACGCTGGTACTTTTAGTATCACTGATGAGCTTTGCCACCTCACTATTTACTTCTAAGTCATCTGACACAGAGCCCTTGTTGTTCATGGACATTTTATTTCTTCCAATGTGGAAACTCTGTGCTTGTGTGCCCACTTTTAGACCCCTTTCAGCAGAGGTGGGACAGTACAACAGTGCCTTCATGGAGTCAGCCTGCTGCTGGAACTTGAGGATGCAGGCAAAGATACAAGTGGTTAATACTTAAAAAAATACACAAATATTATATGACACGATTGGTCATGGTTATTTTGCTAGACAAGCATTAGGGAAATAGTAGTATGGGCATGGGAAAGGAGCATGGGGAAGTATAGCAGTGATACAGGGAAACCTGTTAGCATCAGTGGAATATTTCAGCAGAAGTTGGTCTAGCTGAGCCCATGAGCTTTCTTCCAGCCTGAATTACCCTATGACCCTGGAAACATAGCAGTGATCTCTGCTGTTCAGCTTTGTCACTTAATCCAAATGCTTCTTCCTCCAATGAGATGCTGGCATGAAGCAATGCAGGCTCTAGTAGAAAGCCCCATGGTATAAAGGGGTGGAAAACAGCATGTTCACAATTAAAATCCTGGAGATCACCTTTTAGTTGGCCAAGAAATTCTAAATATCTTTGTGTTTTGGTGATGTTGCAAGATGTCTGCTTCCTGAGTCCAAGATCAATTTCTAATCTTTTAATCTTAGCATTAACGGTCACTTTATTTGATGTGTTAAAGAGTTAGGTGGTCTGACCTTTTCAAACTGCTTGGTCTTTTAATAAAAACTGTATTCATCTCCCCATATTCAGCGTTTCCACTTCATTAATATTTTTTGCTGCCCCTGGAGCCTCGTGTGCTCTTTCTTATGCGTTTGAGAGCACAAAATGCTTGACATGAATATGGTACTGCTCTGGTGGAAATCAACAATTTATAAAATCACTTCTTAGCATAACTTAATTTCATGCTCCTTTAACTCCCTACTGTCAAACCTGCTTAATACCTGTACTTTAATTTTGTGCACATTTTTCTCCTAAATACATTTCTGCCAAATGTGCTTTTCCCATTAAATTGATAGCATATGGTGTAATCATTGCTTCTGAGAAGCAGTAAGAAAGATTAGCTTTCTGACAGGGGTTATTATTTCCATATGGTTTGGATATGTCATCCTAGGTATATTCATATAGCCAATTAATATATATTTATTTCAAAGAGCCAAGAAATATAAATTTCACTGAAATTTGCATGGAATTTCCTTTGCATTTATCTATTTATTTATATTTTTATTTATATTTTATTTTGTTATTGTTTTATCCTTGCCACTGACTGTTTTGTACCTGATGATCATTGGAATATTGCAATGGTTAGAATTGTCCAGATGAAGGCATATCTAACTCCTTATGCTGTTTTAGTGAACAACAGCACATTTGCAGAGGACTAATTTACTAGGGCAAACAACTCACTGGGTTTTCCAGACATAAACTTCCTGTTCCAAGAAATTTGCATTTTAAAGGTTTTTTAAAATGTTTTTTTTTGTTTGTTTTCTTTTAACTAGAACTGGTATCTGTTTTTTCTTTTATACTTTCATCACTTTTAAACCAACCACTTTTGGCAAATGAGCAAATAAAATGTGCAACCTGTGCCAATGTTTTATAGAATTTACCGTCCCATGATGTCAAAAACTCACTTTCCTTTTGAATATTTTTAATACCTTCTTGGTTACTGAAGTGCTCACTGATTCCTGTCCTTGGATGGTGAACAATAATTTTCTATTTATTTTCTCCAGGTTGTGATTTCATGACCTTCTGTCACAGATTTCTTTTCCTTCTATTTTCAGTGACTTAGGACTGCTGTGAGCTCATCTTTTTTTAATGGGAAAAAGCAGTAATTTATGTTGGAAAGATGCAGAGGAGTGGCAGACTTAGATGTGACTTGTACATTCCCAATATTGCAAAGGTCAAGTCAGTTCAAATAGTGAGCTGTGTTCTGTTATTTACTGGCTTGTTGACCCCAGGGCCTGTGGTGGGCTGGGAGAAACAGCACAGTGGATGTTGCTTTTGTAATCTGTATATCAATAAGTACCATTTAATTTAGCAACTTAATATTGACATCACATAAACAATTCCAAGAAACAATGATTAGTTTTTTCTGAGATGTTTGCTGGAATTTCTTTTGAATCTTTACAGATTTTTTTTAATATGTTGAGTTTGCACAAGAGTTACCTATGTGATTTGGTTTAGATAGAAAAATAAAACATAAATAGCAGTGTGACTGTGTACCTGCATTTTTTAATTTAAGGGATGGAACACATGCTTCAGTAGCTAAAGGGTCATCCTCCAGAAATGCATTCCTACACTTTTAGTTTATAAGATATGGTTAAAATTGGCCTGATTAAAAGTGATAAAAATTAACTTTGGTAAAATTTGCTCCATTCACTACTTTAACTAGCAAGAAGTGTTATGTTGCTAGTGCAGCAATTTTGAGAACAGATTGCATTTGTGGTAACAGTACCAAAACTGGGACAACACACAAACCATCTAACTTACTTGCATCCATCCAGACCAGTACAGTACAGATTATCTGGAGTACAACACTTCCTGAAAAGTGGAATGGAAACCTGTAATTTACTGCCAGCTTCATAAAGCAAAGTTCTGGACAAGTAAAGCAATAACAATTTAAGGGCACACCAAGATGGAACAATCTTTGTAGCCTCATCTTTCCAAGAGCTCTGGCTCAGGCAAGGGAAAGAAAATGTTGGCAAGGTTCTGCAGTGCCACTGTGTTCCTCATTTGTTAGTTTTCCTTCAAAGTCCTGCAGATTTTTTTATTTCTTTTTTTCTTTTGCACAGATTTCTCAGTCTTCCAGTACTTGCAACTTATATAACTAATCCTAATTAACAAGCACAGCTAGGAATTGAAATATCAAATTGTGATTATCTCTTCCAAAATATTGATGAGAGACCTGGCTAAAGAAGGATAAACACATTTGTGAAATGCTGTTGTCTGCAGCACTTCTGGATGCAGTTTTCCCACCAAGTTTTAAAACCAGAGAAGAGCCCTGCACCACCACAAGAAATAAAAATACCCAGGAGTAAAATATTGTACACCCAGGTAAGGCCTACAAAGGAGAGGCAATGTTAAGCTTGCTGTGAGTTATTAATTTAGTTTTACTATAAAGAATCACAGTCTATACAGTTACATATTGGAAATGAAAAGGGACAGGAAAAGCACAAGTTTAATCACTAGCTACGTATTTGTTCAATTCCTGTCGAACCATCTGATTTGGCCCATTTTAATTAGGCACTGAGGAAGTAAGGTTAATTCCTTAGCTGTTTTTTGCTCATCACAGAGTTTTTTGGAACCTGATTTTTAAAGTTTGTGTGCTCTGCACAGAGAAGGAAAGTGTTCCACACATTTTCATGATGCATTATTATTTGTATTCTGAAATTCAAGATAATATTTAATATTTATTGCAACAAGTGTTGCCACAGTGAAGCAGTTATTGAAACTGTAATTGACAATACAATTCTGAAGTATTTAAAATTGTTTACACCAACAGATGTTTATGCATATGCTGTTTGCTTTAATAAAGAGAAAACCAGTATAACAGTTCTAGTGTCTTTATTCTATCAATTTCCAAGGTAGTGAATGCAAAGTGGTTATGTGTACACACAGACAAATGTACAGATGGTAAATGAGCCATCAGTTCATGCTTCATTTGTTTGTAGGTACAACCACTGGGTTTCCCTTCTGAGACTGCCTGTTTCTCTCTGGCTTTGAAGAGAGCTCCGGGCAAGTGACTCAAGGATAGTTGTGTCCCTGTAGGTATCTGCAGCCTGCAATCCCTAGCATCTGTTCAGCGTATGCCATTAGTGTCTCTCCTCCCTGAAGACTATTATCTTTGAAGGTTAAAGCTGGCAGACACTTGTTTTTTCCCAATAAGTTCAACTCTTTGTTCTGGACCCCAGAGGGAACTACAATTTCCAGGATATTTTTAATTTTCACTGTCCAAACGAACAATTTCTCAACCTTTAGATTAAATTTTAAATTATTGTTATTTTTTATTTTTTAGAGATGTATGTATGGTAAGTGACCTATCTGATCTTGGGAATACCCCACCAGTTATGGGTTTTATTACTAGCAAATAATGATTTGTCTAGCTCTTTCTAGATATAACTGTAGAGGGATTTTAAATCTAACCATTTCTTTTTGAGGCATGGTTTTATGATAGCTAGGAATAATAGATTTCTTCCTTAGGAGCAAATACCCAAATTCTTGATTTACATCAAATCCAGATGTTTTAAATTTTATTTTTTTTTTCTAATTATTTTTCATTTGCATTGAGAGTCCTACTTTGCTATCTGTTCAAACACTGGTTGCTCTTGCAACATACATTTGATCAATTTGCTTAGCATATCTTTACCCAGGCTAATAGTCCTCCTAATCTATTTGGTGTATCTTCTGAATCCTTGACCAAAGCTGCAGTAGTGCTGGTACCTGAAAAATTCTGGTTTTCTTATAGCAAGCTAACATACGTGTTTAACGTGAGCCTTCTGGAGTTCTATTGGGTGAGTGCCCTAGCAAATCAATCTTTTCCAGTTACTTGGAGCTTCTGCTGCAGAGCACTGAGACTTTTGTCTTGTTCTTCTTTCTTTTTTCCTGATTAGACCTAGCATAACACTTTGCATTGGGCCATTTTAGTAGCTCATCTGGTAAAAATCTATTGATTCCTCTGGAATTTTAAAGGTACAGGCAAGCATGTAGAAAAGTTGATTATAGTGGTGTTAATCTTTCTTCAAAAGGGATTAAGCAGACTCAAGAGTGAAATGACCTTGGCCTACAGCTCGTTGCTTCATTTTCTAGCCTAAACCTTGCTCTCTGTCCATTATGAGGGTTTCCCCTTCCTGCTTTTCAGAAGGCCTTACAGGCTAGTCTCTGCATTGCCTGTATGTTACTCTCTAAATTTCTTGCTTTATGAGTTGACATATAAATAAATCTTTAGTCCCTAAGCAGGCACATCTGCCTTTCTTCTTAATCCTGCTGTACAATTTGGGTTTGGCTGTTTTCAACAAGTCAAGCCTGTCCCTTGTGAGCAGAATTTAAGCAGTAAGTGGTCTGCTACATCCAGCAATACTACCTGCAGCTCTTGCCTCACTTTCATACTTCCCACAGCTTGATCTTGAGATACTGTCATACCTATACATTTACTTTTTTCTTTTTTTCTTTTCTTTTTTCTTTTTTTAAGGCTGTCTTTCGTGGTCATTTTTTCTTAGTTCTACCCTCTGCCTTTGATCCCTAATGTGACCCACTACTCAAAAGCTCCATGAAGTAGGTGCTATCTGTAAGTAAGGTACCATCTGTATATAACTGTGTGGTATTTACAGAATATATGCTACTGCTGGTTAAAAAAAATTCAGTCTCTTGCTTTCAAGTCAGTGAAGAATTACTTAATGATTTATTTTAATGGCCTCTTCTTACTTGGAAGCTGAGCAAAGCATGGGAGGATATATTTTAAATTCCAAAATTGGATAACTAAATCTAACACGCTTTAGTCATTTGAAAGACATCAGCATGAAAATATAGCTCCTCGAGTTCATTTGCAACCAATTAAATATTGTTGTCATCTCTAGGTGGCAGTCCTGTGTTCATAATATTACTTTTCTATGAGATACAAATGCATCCTTTTTCTATATTTCTGAGGCAGCAGAAGTGCTAAGAAAACCACTGAGCTAGTTAAGAGGTTGTCTTCATTTCTCACAACTGCCTCCTTTGCAGAATGAGCAGACATCACGAGTGGTGACCTTAGATCTCTTGTTTGAAAGAATGCTAACCCCAGTATGCTGGTCCAGGTGACCCCATGGGCTGGATGGCCCTTGCTCTTCCTCCCTGCAGCACCTCACCCATGAATGGCATTTTTACTCAAAGCTCACTTTTACTAACACTTTGGTATATTCCTAGTCAAAATGCATGCTCTTGTGGGTAGGGGATATCTGTGAATTAACATCATCTTCGAGGTAAAGTGATTCATTGCTGAAATGAAAGACAACAGAGAAATAAAATATACTAATGTCCTGGAAAAAAAAAGGATCCACAGGTAATGTTTCAGAATGTTGACTCCTGTCTGTAGCCATTTCTATTTCGTTTGTTTGCCTTTATGCTCATATTGTGCCAGGGGCTTTTTTCTTTGTCAAATATAAACATGTCAAGATTTCTTCCCTTTCTATTTCTTTAATTGACAGTCCCAGAGTCTTAAACACTGAGCTTTTGACAAATGGTGTTTGTAAGTGCTCATAGGAAGGGAACATTAAAAAAATGAAACACTTTTTCTTTCAGTTTTGAAACTTTTTATATTTATGTATCTGTTCTCCTTATTTAGTAATAGTATTTTTATGCCAGCCAGAGAATATGAAACAATCATCAGTTTAGTTTAAAAAAATATCAAATATTTACCAGCAGTCTTTCTTATGGTCCCAGACTAATTGAGTTGAAGTAAGCTAAGCAATTTTTAAAATATAATTCTATTCATATTCTACTTGTCATTTTGATTTGTTTACCTAATAAACCCCTCATTTTTGAAACAATTATTCAGGTCCACATGTTATCCACATGGTCACTTGCAGAATACTGAGGTTTTAAATTATAATTCCTTCTAGAGAAAAGGGAAACGAAACTAAAGAAAATGTAAAGAAAATATTATGGTATGTTTGAGGCTGTTGGCTGGTTCAGTTCCTCCAAAATCCCTTTTACTCCTTTTCATATTTTGTAAACAAAGAGAACAACTGCAGTATACAGGTATTATTTCTTTTTTAGTGGAAATAAATAACATTTTTCTTTTTTTTTTTGTTAGAAAGTGTAAAACAAAAAATCTAGGAACATAAGTCTTAAAAGACATGGTAATGCAAAATGTGTGCAGTTCTCAAGTTTTCTGTGTCTGGAAAAGAAAGGTAGTAAAGTTCACAGCATCCTCTAGAGCCTCAAAGGCCAATTGCTCTGTGTGCAACATAATGTAGATATTGCTGTCATTATGACTGTAATAATATTGTTGATGGGAACGTAATGTGAGCCAGGACCAAGGTAAAATTTCAGCTCAGAGAGATATTTTGGCAGAAATATTAATAATGAAGTAAAGCAATGAAGTCTCCAGACATATTCTCTGCTTTTACCCTTGCAATCTGTGTTTTATCTTCTCCTCCCCTTTTCTTCACAACGAATCTCCAGAACTCTTCTTAACTCTTGCTAGAATTTAAGGTAATTTTTACTGATTCTCTGTTGTTAGGAGAGAAAATAATCTCAGAGGTGATTTGTGGGGAAGATCTAGGAAACAATAACAAAAGCAGCTTGGTGCTAGCTTTTACAAACAACTTTTTTAGCCAAAGCTTATTAGTTTTGTCTTCCCCAATATCTCTCTGTGCCAAGGGAGCAAGAAAGTTTTATATAAAGATACAGATGTGTCATTCCTGTGTCATTTCAGGGATCCCTCTGCATAAGATGAAAAGTCAAGGCAGCTTCACAAAGACTCTGGGTCTCTTGAGTCTTTGTAGAACAGAAGATTTCCAAATCTTTAATCTTGCTTCATGTCAGTGGGCTAAACACACCAGTGTTCAAAGGGATTCATCAACAGTGATGCAGATGAAGCAATGGGAAAATGTACTGCAGAAGAGGCATAGCTTGGTTTATGGATTTTTTTGTTCATAAGGATATATTTTAGGAGACTAACTTCTCTATTTTTAAGAAATACTTTTTCATTCCTTCTCCCACTAGCATTTATGAGCACACAGGTAAGTAATAGCACATAAGATCCTGAAGCGTTTTCCCCAGGACTTGCTTCTAGTCACTTGTTGTTCAATGTTTTAATTGACTACTTCTCAGGATCCTTCAAACAGGAAGCACTGGTTTAACAGCACTGAGGAAGTTTATGATGAGTTATATATATAGGGTTATTTTTTCACATCACTCAAAATTCTGCATATGGTTTAATTTGTAGCATCTGCCATAGGCTGCAGTGTTTGAATAGTGCAATCAATAAAACCCCAAAATAAATAGTTGAAATAATCAATCCTGGAAATAACAAAGACCTTAATCTGCAGCAACTGTAGGACTTACTTGCTGACCACAGCTTTTGAACTGGCATCATTTCAGGAAGACAAAAGGCAGATCTTATGATATTTTCAAACTGTTTGTTAAATAATAAATCCAGGATACAGCCTGCCAGATTTCTGCACCTGTCAATAGTTTAATTATAGCACTGTAACATGAATGCCAAAGCAGAAGTTTGCTGAGTGTGCCCATCAGCTTACTGCCACAGTAGGGTGGTGCCTATTTCTGTTCATGAATATGTAGATTTTTGTAAAAAACAAAGTTGATGGATACAACATCTGAGGTTTCAATAGCTGGTGAATGATCAGGAATCCTGTCTTTTACTGTTTTCAGAGACTCTGGGACAAAATCCATTCAGATTTTCCCATGATACAAAATGCATGTATGTCCACAGCAGTGGAAATCCGCATCAGTTTTCTATACTTCTGCCAGCATCAAGCTGATACTCATTATTTCCTCCTCCTTCCCAGTCTGTAAATTCTACTTCCTGACTTGGTTATTTTCTTGCATGGCAGGCCTAGGTCAGCACTGAAATTTACTAGCTAGTTTGGGAAGTTAAATAGTCACCATGGTTTATTTCTTCTTATGAGAGCAATTAAGTCTCACTACTCCCTGGAGCAAAAAACATCCTATTGGCTTCTGCAGGAATGGCAATGACGTGCCCATTACTGAGGCATGACTTCCAGCAGTGGTCTGCCCAGCTGGAAAGCAGCTTTGCAGGAAAGAGCCTGGCAGTCTTGGTGGACACTACATTGAACATGAGTCAGCAATGTGCCATTGTGGCGAAGAAGTCTAATGGTATCTTGTGGTGCATTAGGAGACTTGCCAACAGGTTGAGGGAGGTGATACTTCCCCTCTTCTCAGAACTGGTGTGGCCCTACCTGGAGTGCTGTATCCAGTCTGACTCCACAGTATGAGAGAGACATGGACATACTGGAGAGAGATCAATTAAGGGACACCAAGATAATGAAACAACTGGAGCACCTCTCAGATGAGGAAAATCTGAGACAGTGGGACTGTTCAGCCTGAAGAAGAAAAGGCTCAGGGTGATCTCATCGATGTTTAAAGAGGGTGCAAAGAGGGAGCCATGCACTTTTGAGTGGTGTCCAGAGTCAAGACCAGAGGCAGTGGGCCCAACCTGAAACAAAGGGGGTCCCTCTGAAGATGAGGAACCACTTTTTCACTGTGAGGGTGCCTGAACAGTGGCACAGGTTGTGCAGGGAAGTTGTGGAGTCTCCATCCTTGGAGATATTCAGAAGCTGACTGGATCTAATTCTGAGCAACTGACTCTGATTTTCACTGTTTGAGCAGGGAGGTTTGACTGGATGACCTCCAAAGGTTCCTTCCAAGCTCAACCATTCTGTGAGTCTGTGACTCACAAATGCTGCCACAGACTCACCATTGCCAGGATAGAGCCATCTTCGTGAAAGCTTTTTGAAGGGGTCTGCACTCACATATTGTTTTGCTGAGCAAATATTGACTATTCCTCCATTTTAAAAGTGGTAATGGAGATAGCATAGGCATTTTGTTAGGAAGCTATGTTGGTACAGACTGTTTTTCTGTATATTTTCTACAATTTTTGAAAATTTGTCAAAAAATGTCATGTAATTATGTTCTCAAGGAGGAAAATATGCTAAAAAATATAAAATGGTAGGTTAGGCAGCTTTCACAGGTTATATATAAAGAACATCCAAGAGAAAAATTTGCTGGAGCAGCAAATTAGAGTGCTCAGTAATGTAACTAGATTACACTCTCAGAATGCAAAACCACTTCTTACACTGGTGAAAATGCTGATGGATAAAATGCTGCCCATGCTAGAAGTGGAGGTCATCGTGCTTGCTTTTATTTTCTATGTGTGCAGACAAGAATGGGATATAAGATACTTCTATTTTGCTGGTGCAGGTGGTGGTTAGTTATTAACTCATGGTGGAGCCTGTCTTGCCATTACTGAATGAATGAATGAATGAATGAATGAATGCTGATACACCTTGAGATGGCTTTGCCTAATGAAAAACTGTGAGCTGACTAGGTATTTTCCAACATCCTGTGTGTAATGAACTCATCAAACTTCTGTCAAATATAAAATATGTCAGCACAGTTCGGGGCATCTGTGGCCCTGGTACTTATATCTGCTGAAAAATAATATGTAATTATGAACAGTAAAGCCCTGAGAAATAAAATCAAGTTGTTCATTTGTGGAGAAATTTGTCCTTGTACAGAATCTTACTGAAAATTCATATGCAGATAATGATGTATCTGTGCAGCTTTCAGACCATTCCACAGTTTTGTGGGTTGATTAAATAATTGTTAAAGCATCTATGGTTCTTTAACATGTCCTTTGGATTTCCAGAGTAATTATAAAAAAAATCGTGGTGATTCCATCTCTGTTGCCTTTCACAGGACATTTGTACAAGAATGGAAACATACAGAAACCACTTGTTAAGGGCCTAGGAGGTGTTCAATTACTTTGAACTTTTATGTACAAGATATTTGCTTTAAAGGGCAAAAATATCTGAAGTCTTTAAAAGTGTAACCTGTTATTTATTTTTCTCTACTGTAACTTCCTGCTATTGCACCCGTAATTTTATGCACTGAAGATGCATGTCCCAGTAGCTCTTTGTCTTGCTAAAGGCAAATGGAGGTTTTCCTAATAACCTAAACAGAATAAATCACTTGAGAAAATTATCAGGGTTCCTCTCCAGCCTTACAGTTTCTAACTGTAGAGTCAAAAATAATACCCCTGCCCTAACATCATCTGGGTGTTACTAGGTCTCTTATCAGTCACTAGGTCTCTCTATTACTCCTGCATGTGTTCTAGTAAACGTTTTCTTAATGGTGAGTATTTTTGAGAAACCTTCCATAAGAATATTTTCCCAGTTTTAAAAAGTAATCTCTTGACAAATTTCTGTTTCCCACTTTAGATCCTGAGTCTTTCTTTTTCAAATACTCCTATCCAATGACATACTCATTGCCACCATGGTGCTTAGGCTTCTGACATTAACAGGTTTCTTTTCATTACATTCCACTACGCATTTATTTCTATGATTCTATATGCACATATTTTCCCATTACTTTCTTCTTTACTGTATTAGTTGTGCTGCATTTTTTTTTTTAATCCAGTAACTCAGCTATGAAATTGCAGCTGAGATTTTCCAGTGCTGTAGAGTGGGAGAATTATATGTCTTTTGTGTACAAGTCTCTCTAATTCCTGGGATGAGTTGTTGCCTTTTTCTCAGCAGCAAGACATTTTTTTCATTTTTGTACTGTTTTCAATTGACTTCAATTATCAGATTGATTTATTTTTTCCTCACTATCTAATCTCCATTAACTTATCCTGTATTTTGATAATTTATTATCCTGCCCAATTTGTAAAGTAAATAATCTGCAATTACTTTCTGCTTGCTCCTATCGAATCACAGATTTCTTCTATATATTTTCTTCCTATTTAAATTTCAAGTGCATTTCCCAGGAAGCTTTACCCTGTAACTCCATATAATCTATAAGTTATATATAAAGATGTGCTCTACTCCTTTGACAAAATGAATATACAGAATAAAACTGGATCCAGAATACACTCTGTAGAGCCCCATTTGGCATCATTTTGCTTGAAAGAGACGCATTGATTAATACTTTCTTCGGTACAATTATACAACCACTTTGTCACCCACCTTTCATCTAGGCCATATTTCATTAAACTGCTTGTAAGAATGTAATCTTTGTATTAGAAGTCAATATACATGACAGTTTCTTGTCTATTCCCATGGCATGCTACCCTATGACAGAGCCAAACTATTTTGTAGACAATTTATTTTTCATAGTCCTATACTAACTGCTGCTAATTTGTTTTCTTCTATATGCTTTTTTCACCTCATTTTAAACATGGGCATCAACTTATCCCATTTGATTCTCTGGTACCTCTATTTTCTTCATAAGTTCACACATATATGATGATCCTAAGAGTAAGCTGGACAATCATTCAACTACTTAGGAAGAAATTAATCAAGCCTGGGCAGCTTATTAAAATGTACATTTCTTTCAAATGGTCTCTGACGTGTTCTTTCCGAATTGTACTATGAGACTTTTTGCCTGTGATACATACTCTGAGTTGTACTGCTCCACTAAATTGTAACTGACCTACCAAAGACAGAAAAATTCCCTTAAGGTTTTGGTCCACCATCATCTCTTGTTAGTTTTCCATCCCTGTTGTGCAATGGACTAACTTTTACTGTTTTACACACTCCTCATTTTCTTTATTTTCTCTTGCAGGTCATGTTTTAGCTTTTCTGACTTTCTGTCTAAAGAATCACTCATTTCTACAAGTCTTTTATAACCTAATCCGATTTCTACTCTTGTATCCTTCTCTTGCTGATGTAATGGTTCAGCCATGAACTCCATACTTTCCTCTGCACTGGGACAACTTGTACCTGCTGTGTTGTTTCCTTGAGGAAAGTCCAACTTCCTCTTAGGATTTTCCCTCTAAGATTTTTCTCTCATGACATGTTCCATACCAAATTTCTAAATTCAGTCTCTACATTAATTAGTTTCATTTTCCTGTGCTTTTTTCATTCACTTTCTCTTAGCCAGACACTTTTTAAGTTCATGGTCACATTGTGTCTGCTTTCTGCTCTGGTTCTTTCCCCTGCTGGTATGATTCAAACCCACAAGAACAGCTCTCATAGTTGCTTTCTCAATTTTTCTATCAAGCAACTATTATGAGTTCATCCCAAGAATCAGACAGACATTCTGGATCTTCTGTATGCCTTTCTGATATGTTTTTCAATTCCCAGTCCTGTGCTTTAGACTATTCCTTGGGGTATTCAGGAAAAAAAATAATCCAAAATTATGCTTATGGGCAAGTGGTCTGTGTATACAGCCATATGAATAGTGTTCTTTCCTCTTTTTTCACCATGCAGCTGGTTTAGCTTCTAGTTTTCATACCTCAAATAAAGTGTTTGCATCTTTGGTAGGTGGGAGAATGTCACCTCTCTTGCGCATTCTCTACCCAGCCCTTCCTTGGAGAGACTATTAATATTCCAAAAATGGCTATGTATCCTATCAAGTATGTGTTATGGCAATGAAATCAGAGTTTTCCTCTGCGTGTTTATTCCCCATACTCCTTGCAGTGCTGCACAGACAGCTAAGAAGTTTGGCAAATAAATGAGTGTTCTTGAGCAACATATCGCCCCAATCCAATCCACCAGCTGCCATTATTACATAAGATATAACTACACATAGCATGGGGGAATTACAGCATTGCAGGGAGGAAAATAACTTCATAAGGGAGGAAATGCTGCTACTGCTATATTCAGGGCTTGCTATTGGTGTTAGGCTTTTTATGTAAAGAAGTTTCAACAGATTGACTCCTCTGTGTTCTTGGAAAGGTAGCCCAAGGTGAAAAATTCACTTGAAGTGATGTGGGAATTTGCTGGAAGCAAGAATCTTAGGGTTATCTCCATCCTTTTCCCTTGATATTTCTGAAGAATCTTCAGCTTACCACTGACATGCACCCAGATGTTCTGTCTCTCTTCCTGAAGTACCTCTGATACTTGAATTATTTGCTCTGGTTCAGTTCAGCACTTGATTCCTCTTCAGTAATATACTTCAGCTTGTGTTCCTGTTTACTTCAGCAGGAGTCTAGCATATTCTTAGAGTTAACCAGATAGCCAGGCATCTGCATGAACAAAGAGGGATTGCAACCTCATTTCAATAGTGTGTTATCCTGAGGCTTTTTTCTCAGAATGTTTTAAATTATTCACTATGTTTTCCAAAACTTTTCTGTCAGCTCGTTCTGTGAGGTAAACAGCCTGTAAACTGCTCTCTATAATGATAATACCAAACCACTAGCACAACTGCATATGTACCTTACAATTTTGTGATTTGTATTTTTATATTTTGGTGCTATACCTTGGGGTACAGGTAATTGAATCTGGCCTCAGATGTTGGCTAAACCACTAAAAATCTATGTTTATTTGAGAAAAACAACAACAACAAAAGATTGTGCTTGTTCTGAGATTAGTCTCCAGTAGAATTACATTTCCATAAGAACATGCTGGCAATGTAGATTAGGAGTATGTTTTTATTTAACCTTCAGATTCATCAAATCTCCCAAGCCAAGAATTTTAACTTTAAATCAACATAGTTAAAGGAAACCTTAATCTCCATGGGATGGCATTTACACAAAAGGAAAGAAAACTTTTTTGCAATGATGTTTGTTTGGATAGTCTAATGTCAGGAGAAGATGCTGTGAAGAAACAGAATATTTGTTTATGTAAAATGCCTCAAAACTTTTACCAGGCTGTGACTGTACAGCTTGGGGCACAGATGGGATTCAGCACTGATTTGGTGAAAGTAAAGAAGCCAAAGGACATGATCCCCAAAGCACAAAGTTCTCTCTCTCTCCCCTTAAAAAAAAATATAAATATATATATAGTTGTTGTTGCTACTAGACTGATACAATGTAGTAAGCAACACTGTATTAAAAAACAGTAGTTTCCACTCGTGGAGTCTTCCAGCTATAAGAAGATATATTTTGGAATAACTAGATACCTGAGAAATGCAAAGTGCACCATTTGTGAATGTTTTTGAACGAGCTTTCATTAAGAATTCTCCATGCTGTTCTTTCATATAGCCACGGTATTGGTTTATGCCTAAAACTGTCTTACAAATGCATCATGGCATACGTTGTTTCTCACTTTGTCCTCAGTGACATGTTACTTAGTCAATGTGAATGGAATGGTGGCTGGAGAAGTGATAAGGACTTGGTGTTTGTTCAAGAGTAGATGACTTCTTCAGGGCTACTGCACAAAGTGACAGGAAGGAACAAAGATCTGGTCTGTATTTGGAAGTGAATTGGAAAGTGCTCTTTTCGTACGTGAATGAGAACATCTAATCCACTAATTTACTTATTTTTTTAAAATTAAAAGTATTATACACTGAATAAAGAACACGTTGAAGAGCTTTTGCAAGTAAGAAGTTCCGCACATCAGTTGTTTAGTTTTGACTTTTTTCTGCTTTTGTACTGCATGTTTATATGCTTGACAGACAATTCGAGCACCAGGACATAATCGTACTTAAGAGCTTGCATCTCTTTTTGTATATAATTTATTTGTTTTCAGTCTGATTCCAGAGCTACAGCTTCAGGTGAAATTAGAAAACAGTGGTATGAAAGAGAAATAACTGAAGATAGGACATTCCTGGGACAACAGTGAATCATAAGACTAAACCAAAATGAGAAAAAAATCTGAATCCTTGAAATAGGAATAAATATTTTTATAAATATGAACACTGCCATTCATATATCAATTTGCCAGGTTTATAGAATATATTTTCATCATCATCAGAACATGATGGCTGAGGAACAAAGATATGGTCTCAGTTTATTGATTTCACTGAAGCAGCTTTCATGTAATTTTCTCTGAGAAAGTCTGGGCCACTATTTGATGTATCACATCAAATGGTTGAATACACAATGTATTGCCTTTGTTTTTTAATGGAACTTCCAACATCAAAAAAGATAATGACAAGTGCAAAACTGCTGAATGGGTACAGTGTGTGCTGAACAAAAAACTAGTGTTGTTAAGTCTGTCCTCCATACCCTCTGGCATGTAATTGCTACTTAGACTAACAAGAATGATATCCAAATACTTCCAATTAGACTGCAGAACATCTTTTACCTGTCAGCCAGATTTTTTGTCTGCTTTCTTCCATGGGGTACATTGGAAGTCTGTATTTTCAACTGCAGTGTCACAAAGAGCAGACTTTGGGTTATATATCTTTATGAGTTTAAAAGCCTTAAAAATCATACAGACATCTCTAAACAAAACAAAACCAACAAAAAACCCAAGCAAAATGTCATTAGTATATGTTGAGAATTTTTCAGTGAATGAATGAAGTTGGGAAACATGAAGTTTCCCAGCTTTGTGCTCTGCTAAAAAGAGTATAAGCTGGAAGCAGAGTTTCGTCTCCCACACAGCATGTAATATTTACAGTTAGCACCTACAGCTATGCGTTCATATGCACAGCACATTTTGTGCATTGCAGAAGAGTTAGCTGTTTCTATGACAGCTTTGAACTTTTTCCTCCATTGCTGTTGAAGTTGTAAGAAATATGAAAAAATCTAATTTCTATTATTTTAATTATGGATTGATCTCAGGGCTGCTACGTCTAATGCTCCACTGAACAGAGATGACAAAGTAACAGAGGCACAGATAAAAAGCTACCTGGTGCAATGCATAATACAAATGCTGAATAAAGAAACATTTTCCGAGTTAATCTTCCTTAAGTCAAGGTAAGAAAGTAGAGTTAAGAGGAGAAATTATATTTCTGATAAAACAAAAATTTCAGCAAATACTTGAGAATATTGGTTCAAGATTGCTGCAAAATCAATTTCCTGGCTGCAAATTTGGTAACTGAGAGTTACCTCACCTTTCTTCCATTATTTCTTGAGGGTCACTTCGAATAACCTTGAGATTTATTCACTCTTCCTTCAATTTTCCTAAGATTGTACCTAGCCAGTATGAAACACTTTTCTTCCATCTGAGCTTTCCAATCTGTGTTTCTTTACCCTCAGCCAAGAATTCTTTCAAAGGAACAGTCTAAAAATAATTTTTAAGACTTCTGTATTCATGGCACTATTTTTAATAGATTTTCCTCTATGTTTTCCTTCGTTTCCTTTTCCTTCGTTTATAGAACTATTTCTTGGTATCTTAGATATCACTTTTGAGATGTGATTTAGTTTGTATCTTGGCCTGTTTGAAATGTGTCTGTAAGCATATGGTATTTATCTGTAAGTTTTATTTACTCTTCTCTATTTTCCACTTTCTGTGTGCTTCCTTGAGGTTGAAATCATGTAACAAGACATGGAGATCTGATTCTGTCTACACAACCTGAATCTTCCCTGCAGTTGGGACAGTTGATCATGCATGCTTGGTTTGTTCCTTGGAGGAACTGCCAGCATTCCTTAATACCTTTTGTCATTAGACTAGCCTAACAACTCCCCGAGTTTATTGACATTTATTTTGCAATAAATGTTCTTTTCCCTTTATTTGTAAGGAATTGTTATGTATTTTCTCCCTTACTGACCTCGCCATCTCCTCTGGACATTTCATGGTGCTTTGTGTGAATACGTGTAAGGTGCTTTGTGTGAATACAACATGTGAATAATCTTATGAAGTTGCTGCTATGCCAATCCGACATAATATTTAGAAAATTTTATTCTTTCTATTTCCTCTCATTCACCTTCTATTTTTTTTTAAATGTCTACTAATTGATAAGGTCTTTGGCAGACTGACATACTGTCCTGTTGATTCTCCTATGAAACTCATACAAATAAGCTAAAATTTAACTCTACGTTTAATAATCTGTGCTAGATCAAGATCAACAATAATATGTCTGTGAAATATGGCATATTGGTAATGAATTCAGATGTTTTAGCCTGCTCAGTATAATGAAATTACTGCTACTCTGCTATGAAGTTCATAGCCAAACTTTATGTGAGAAACTTCTCTGAAAGCGAACGCAAAAGTGAATGGAGTCTCCAAATTTAGTTTACCATCTTCTCGTGGATCAGGCATGGACTTGAACAACTTTAAATGTAGAATCAGCCTAGAATTTATAAAAGTCAGTGGGCAGGATAATAAGCACCAGACAGCTTAACTTCTTAGCACTTTTAAGTGAATCAAAGGCCAGAATTTATTTTCTGGGAAGTAAACACAGAAGAAGCATCTTTTAGAAAGTCCTTGCACACAAAATACCTTAGCTCTGTGTGAATCAAAAACTAATTAGTTTTATGACTGTCAGTTTGATTAAGAACAATGCCATTTTTTTCCAGGAACTTCTGTTTTTTTGTGGTTTTTTTTTTTTTTTTTTCTTCTCTCTCTAAGCCTAACAGTGTTACTGTTGTTCTTGTTTCTTAATTTTACTCTCATCTTTGTGACACTGATTAATCATCCAAACATTGTCTGCTACTGTGCCTGGAAGTTCTGGGTAATAACAGTGCCAATGCTTGTAAGTAGCTGCCAGATAAAGTGTGTGTTGGTTCAGGAGAAGCTGTGCCAACAGTAATGCAAAAAAACAATTAACTAAGACAACAAAAGACAATAAAAATTACTGCAACCTTTGGTTATTGAAACTGTGCGTGTTCAAGTAAATAAAGTATTTCAAGAGGCAATGCAGCATAATTTTATTGCCTTATTATTTTATTTTCTCATCAAATAAGACAGCAGCTGAAAGAATTATATTTTTCTATGTATCAAACACTCTGTTGGGACATTTAGTGATTAAGTCTTTGCTATATATGACTATTTCAGTATTTATAAAAGATGACTTGGTAGTAGAAGCCCATTTCTGTGTTAAAGAAAATGTATATAATTTAATAATTTAACAAAAAGCTGGGAAGGAAAGAAAGATGTAGAGACAGAATTGCAATCTCCATGTTTTAGATCAGAGTGTTTTGGCTAATTGGAAAGAACAGTGGTACAGTAAGATTAGAGTACTTTAAAAATTAAGAGGTTTAGAGGGAGGAGGGATTTAAAGTGGGCCAGTAAATTGGATTTTGTACATAAGTAGAAGATAATTTCATCCCCAGAAGTGTATGATTTTTTATTTTTTTTTTTTACAGTTTTCTTAGACTTGAAGACAAATAAAAGGAAGACAGTCATCCTAGATTCCCTGAATACTTAAATTACTGGGTACTTCAGTAAATGAGACAGTAGAATCTACTCCAAGTTGTTCTGGCCAGCAGAACTGTGCTCAAATAGATTGCAGCAGCAATACTTTGAGAACAGGTAGCAAGGAGAAGGAATGAGGAACCGTGAAAGAGAAAGTTACTTTTAAAAGGTTTGCATTAGACTTTTACAATACTCTTAAAAAATATCGGGGCAGACTGGTCAGGGCTAATCAGTGTCCTTTTAATAGCTACTCTGCTGTCCTCTCAGTAAAGAGGATGAACAGAGAGGGAAGATTCTGCTATAAGCAGTGTTACATTTAATTCACAGAAAGACAAAGCTAACTGAAGTATTTCAGGGTTAGCTTTGGGAAGACTGTCTGGCTTTTGAGTGAGGTCTTCTGTGGAGTTCATATGCATTCTTAGCCAGGGAAAAGTAGCTACATTTGTTTTGAAAATGTGTTCTAATATTTTCTCATTTAAGCTTTCTATAATTTGAGTTTTTAAATAATTTTAAAATGAAAGCTCATTTGCATTGTAAATCAGGTGAAACTGGTACAATGGGATGGATCAGATTCACTTCTATTTACTAGCATGGAAATGTTCCAGAGTCAGCACCTGCTTAACCTTTCTCTTTTCTGTGGAAAATAATTATTTGTTTTGCATCACCCAATGTGCTGGTTATTACATGTGTTATAAATGTAGGTCTCCTAATCCTACTTTTCTAAAAATTAGCCACTCTGGTATGCACATTAATAGGTAGCTGTGGTAATTTTTATACTGGACAGAGCAATAAAATGCAGTGAAGCATGTGACAATAGCCACAAGTGCCCATCTTTAGATGTTTTATTACTGTATTGAAGCAATTAATTTGTTTGCCTGCAAGGACAGAATTTCCTCTAGGCTTAGCAGAGTTTTGATTTAAATGCCTTTGGGGTCAAGTGTATGTCATAGCAAAGTTCAGCAGCCCTGTGAAGTAATCTAGTTTCCTTCGATCCGTTTGACAGTTTGCAGCTCCCTCCACTACCACTTTCCCTTACAGTCTTTGCACATAAATTGTTAAATGTTCTCTCTTCTCTCCTCTGTTAATGACTTTTCTTATCAAAACTGTAGTGTGTTGAGCTGTGTATCTGCCTTCTCTTGCACTGAATTCCCTAGGAGCAAATCCTGTCAAAAGTGCAGGATGAAGGGGGCTGTCATTTCTCTCTGTAACCTTTTTTTCTCTTGTAGATTTGGTTATTACAATTATGGAAACTTCCATAAGTCATATACCTGTAATACCATTGAAACCTACTGTCCTCATGCTGCACATCCTTTACACCAGCTAGGCTAACTAAAGGATGGCAAAAGGGTCCCTTGAGGAACATCCTTTCTTAGTAAGGTTCCCTTTGTGTGCAGTTTTATGCTAATGACATACCCTGGTTCTATTATGATTGTGCAAAAATATATTTAAAGATTTTGGAACTAAGGTATGAAGCAAAGTCAACATCAGACTATCTCCTATTCTAGCCTTTTCATTACAGACAGTTTTCACAGTGATGGGAGGATCCCAGCAGGAGCCCCTAAAATCAATATAAAATTGATTATAAAGATATTTTTGAATTGTCTTGAAAACCAAAAGAAGGGTGGAATGACCTCATTTATAGACAGTGTAACATTCTTCACATAGTCTGTCTAAAGTACATATTGAAGTGGCATAAGTTTAGTAGAACAACAACTGATAAAATGGCAGGTTAAGTGCAATAACGAAAAATACAAAGATCACAGAACACATCCTGTAATGGCCCATCTATCTCTCTAGCTATGTATACACACATGCATTATATTCACAGCATGGGATTCCAATTTTGCTTTCAACTGTAATCACTACCCTGTGCTGGTATTGTGACTACAAGGAACACTGTTAAATTGCTCTGATTTTTAAAATAAATAATAACTTTTAAACTAAACCTCAGGCCAGTTCTTTTAGAGACTGCTAATATTTACCTATTAAAAGCACAAAACAAAGTAATTTCGTTTTCTTTGTGTGAGATGACCAATGTCATTTACTTTGAGAAAAAGATTTTTTTGATTTTTTTTGATTTTTTTTTCCCCTTACAGACTTAATAAAACTGATGCAGTTTAAATTCCTGCTAACCAGTTCTGGTTTAATGTTGTGCATCTTTTTATATTGATTCTTTCTGTAAAGCTTTAAGGACTCTGAATGTTACGTTCCTTCTCTTTTTCTACACTATTAAAACAGGCAGCAATATTTTATTAAGATGAAAATTAATGTAGTACAGGAGGCTTTCTCCTCTCTGTTACTTTTTTTTTTTTTAATGCAAAGCTACTAAAGTAACAGAGTTTGACTAACTGAAATAAAGTTGTGTATTTGCATTTAACATAAACTGCCTAAATTTGAACAGAAGTTCAGCTTCAGCAGATTGATTTCTGCTCTACTGTCTACTTTGGGCCATGCTTTTTTGAAGAAAACTACTGAATATGCTTCTCAAATCAAAGAATATTATGTTATGTAAGAAACCATCCAGTCATGTGGTTTTAAAGTAATTTCAATGGTGACACCCTTTGCTCTTAACAAGATAGAGCTGCTGTAGTTACACAGGTGCAATCTGCTCTCCACATCTAGAGGTACCAGATAGGAAGTTGGGTATCAGGAATTCCGTGATGCAGCTATTTTCCCAGTGGCATCCATCCCTGCTGCTCTGAACGTGGAGTTATTTATTGTCTCTGTTTCATAATACAAAATAAAGTTTACTCTGTTGACAAGTACAGGTATCCTTCTGTTTGTAATGGAGCACATGCGATAGGATCTACACAGTCTGGAAAAACAGCACTTGACAATTTGCTACTGGATCTCATAAAGTTATATTTTGCTAATTAATCCTCCTGCTGTCAGCATAGAATCATTCCTGGTTTATATCTAGTTTTGTGTTGATAATCCAAGATTATTTTTATTATTTGTTTTAGGCCACTTCAATATTTTGTGTCTAGTTATACTGTTTTTCCTAATGTTGTACCAAAGTTTAGCATAGGTCTTTCCCAGTCTCTCATTTTTTTTCAGTCAGTTGCACTTTGTGCTATGGGGACTTCTGCCGTAAAAGTCTTGATGTACCATGTGCTGTGCTGTTTCTTTAAAACTACAACAGCTGTGAAAGAGAAATTGTGAAAGAAAAGCAGAAAAAAGCTCTAGGGATAAGGGGAGGTGGTAAGTAGATAGTGGCTTTGCAATTTATTTTTTTCTTTATTTATAAAAGCATACTGTTTGTGAGAAAAAAAAACACAACTCTTTCTGTGCTTCTATATTCTAATTTTACTCTTGCATGTTGATAATACTAACTGGTTGAGCACCTCTTAAAAAGTAATAAATAGGCATTGAAAAACAAACTGGGTAAGCTGATATATAGATTTGCGGTGCCAGAGCATCCTGTATTACAGATTTGTGGCACCTGTGGTGCCTGTGAGATGAGGTGAAGCAATGTAAGCTCAGTTTTATTCAGTCCCAGGAATCCAGAAAATTATCAATATTAAAAAAGTCAAATAGAGGACTGAATGAAATGTTAATTTTAGATGACCACAGATACAGAATATCAAAGGAACAGATTCCATCCAATTTGTTGCTAGGAAGCAAAAACCACACTACGAATCTCTGTGGGAGATCATGGTCAGCAATGCCTCTGACAATCATGAATTCAATGATTGAATGAGGAAGTGACATTTTATG
>NW_009953649.1:289503-293207 GCF_000747805.2 Chaetura pelagica
TGGTGATGGATTCCATTCTTCAGGAGTACTTTCATTTATCTCAAGTGAATGCTTGGCTCTTTCAGGAGAAGAGCTGAAATAAAACTACATGAAGTATCTGGATGAAAAGAGGGGAAATGCATTGGCTCTATTTTAGTGAGACAATCACAGTGTCTTTAAAGAAAAAGAGATAATCTTCCCCATGGGCTACTTGTGCCATGAGCTATATAGCCAGAAATTATAATGGGCTTCATTGACATGCAATACGCTGTTTTACAAATCTGAAGGATAACGATCTGAGGGTAGAGCAGTACGCAAAAGGGCATGGAGATGGGTATGCAATGTAGAATGTGAGAAACTACAGAGATTAGAAAGTAAAAAAAAAAAAGGTTTTCATAACAGCATAGAAAGTACGTTGTGATTATGTCCATGCTAGGTTCTCATGAGAAAGTGACCTTTGTAAGAAAATAACCTTCCCAGAGCAAATGCAGATGATGGTATAACCAAAGAAACATACACAAAGTGTATAACACCAGTTCATGATATGCTAATAAGGATAGTATTTTTACTACTGACTAAGAAGCTGCAGCACAACATCCAAGAGACAGAATTAAAGATCATGGTTGAGATCCACAATGAACTTTGCGTACAATTGGCTGTACAAATTAATGTTTAGGTATTTTAAGCAGACTACCTATTTGTTCTAAGGGTGGTTAATGTTTGGAAGTATTCTGTTCTATTACTAGAACCCATAGCCAGGAGGTATTTCATTTGCATTAGTTAGAGAATATACTGCAGTATGATCCACATTCAGTAAACTGAGAAAGAGGTCTTTTAGGTAAGACAAGTTTGTTGATGAAATGGGGTCATTCTTTGTATTTGACCCAGAGGCACCACACAGCTAAACTAGGCAGAATTTAGGCTCCTAAGATAGAAAAGATTATGAGTTTGCTAGAGAAGGAACTAGAGTTTGAAAATGAGCCAAGCTTCCTGTGTGCATTTCCATCACTCATCAGTCTTATGTGTGTTGTATAAAACCATGTCAGCTACCAAATAAATTTCAGTATTTGTGTTAGGAGATTGTACTCTACACTCTGTATAGACTGAAGTATGCAAGAAAAGTGATTTGCTTAAATGTATTGTAACACTATGATATTGTCCATAAATACTTGTGTATCTATGTCTTTCTTCATTAGCACTAGCTTAAAAATGCCCTGTTGAAAATGATAAGAAAAGGAGGAAGATAAAGTCTAAGAAGTCTGGGTTTGGAGTCATGTCTTACCAAGCAGGCATAGTGGATGCAGGGAAGAAAGATAGTGATATATCAATAAATGCTGCTGAGGGTTTCTCTAGGGCTGTTTTAGCATTGAGTGCTATCATCTTGGCCATATTTTGTGTAATTAGATTTGGCTGGCAGAGTGAATTTTAAAGTCCATCATCTACATGAGTATACCCTGAGCTGAAAGATGGTCTATGGTTTTGTATGGACTGTAGAGACCACAGAAGACCTTGGTATACATACAATATTGAGACAACTGGGGAGACACCACTAGTATGTTTTCAGGAGCCAAGATACAAGGTCTGACTCAATAAGTCATGCAATTCTTGCTGGTTTTGGGGTGGCTACATGATTTAATGAGCACAGGATAAGTACTGCTTGCTCTTGATAACCTCTCATACTCACATCACACCCTGCCTTGAAATCCCTGCCTCACAGGCACCATGGCTGTACATGCACGTCCCAAGATTATGCAGAGAGGGACAGTGTGCTTTTCTAGGTCTTACATGTTGAAAGCCTATAACTTTTCCAGCTTCCATTCCCATACATGATCCTGCAGGTGGAAGGCAGGTTCTGTGTCTCCTGAGGTCATTGCAATGTTCACATATGGCTCTCAAACAGGCTAGTGAAATGCCCACCAGCACCATAGTTGAATGACGGTTATGGTTTAAAATAGCCAGTTTCCAGGTGGTTCTTGACATCCTTTCTCAGATGAGCTGATATAAGAAGTCCTGAAGGCACTGCTTCAAATTGCACCCACTGTCTTGAAGATGCAGTACCTATAAACATACAGAGGAGAAATAACATTATACCTCCTTCATCTTTTAAACTACAAAAATGCATATGTAGCATTATCGTTAATGTAAATAAATAGGCCCTTACAAGCCACACTATGGGCACATGTTAAGCAAAGAATATATCAGTTAGATGTCTGAGCCCATCTTACCTAAATCCCCATGAGGAGTTTGCTTTGATACGTTTTCTTGCCCTGGTGATGGCTGACTAGTTTGTTGTCCATTTCACTTTGTTGTGCGTCAGATGTGCATTTGGGGTCACTAAGGTGTTGTATGATTTTTGACAGGGAGGTGTCAATGAGGCATGGTCACTGCAGCAGCAGGCAGTGTGCCTAACTGCTAGCTACCTTACGTTGCTTCTGCAGCAAGGCGTCCCAAATTGCCTCTTACCATTCCAGGCACTAAATCTTCATACTGTAGTTTGGTGGCAATTAATGAGAGGTCAGCGAGTACAAAACACTGAGCACAAACTGGTATTTAAATAAAGAAATGGGTAAGCTAACAGATACTAGGGGAAAATGCCTATGATGCAGCAGAAGAGACTTTCACCTCCTCTTTGGTTGCTAATCACAGATGTGACTAGCTGTCTATAATATTTCACTTTAAAATGTCTGATTCCAGCATTATATGGCTGGATGTACTTTTCTTCAGCACATGCATGATTAGTAACAATCAGGATATGTAAACATCCCTTTTCCTATCGGTCTTGTCTTTTCTACCATCTTGACTGTGCAGTGATGTGTGAACCATTTGTTGCCTGAATTATCTTCCATTTCAGAACTTGAGCATTCAATACTCATTTCCGTTGGTTTTTTGTGGTTTTTTTTTTTTTTGTTTTTTTTTTTTTGCTGGTCATTTTATGAATTAAGTTGAAGCTTAATCTCATTCCTCCTACTAAACTAATATGTTTTCCATAACAAATTCATGGCTGAGTGGCAGTGTCACTGGACACTGCTGCCTTTTGCCTCCACCATCTTCCACTCCTCACAGGTACACTGTTATGGCAAAAGCCTTTACCTTTTACTTTGTATCATACATTGTACTTTTTCTGATTATTTTTCTTTCCACATCATTTGCACTAACACACTGTTAGAATTTTTTTCCTTAGTGACTACATCTGCAGAATGTTTTTTGTTGAACATTTCAGTTGCTGAGTTTCACATTAAGAGTGCCAATGGGTTATTTCATTAGTGTCAAACAAAAGCATGACTGAAACACACTCTAAAATAATTCTTTGAAGTTGCATTTAATCAGATGGGCATTTTCTAGTGGGCTGTAGATATCCTGAACTCCAAATATTTATGGTCTATGAAATCCCAACAGTATCCTTCCAGCTGAATTCTGTCCACCGTGACACTCATCTGGGAAAGTGTCCTGTGGCACTTCATAAGCAAAATGTGTCTTTTTGCAAAAACAGAGCTTCTTCAACCCCATCTGTAGCTTTGTGACTTCTGGTGCCCATGTTACAGTTCAGGGTGTAGGTTTTCAAATGGGAGATAGAGGATATCAGTGTATATAGTCTAAACTTCAGAAAAAATTCTCCCAACATTTCGCTGAAATTGTTTCCTCCTCTCCTCCATTTTGGCAATACAGAAGGTGGTTTGCAACCTTGATTTTCACAGTTATTCTAAAGTAACATCCTCATAGCGCAA
>NW_009953649.1:293250-346168 GCF_000747805.2 Chaetura pelagica
AGAATTGAAAATATTGTTTGAGTAATTGCACCAGTTAGAGTAAAGCAGTGAATAATTTCTCAGTCAGGTCCACAAACCTGATCAAAATCCATTTGTCAATTATGTATATGCATGAAGTGTGTCAGGCTTTTGTATTGTTGAACCACCACATCTAAATGGGGGAGTACTTGGTTCCATTATGAAAAATACTAGGCAAAGATATAGTTTTATGAAAAGTTTGTGAAGGTGAGACTATTTCACATTCCATAAGTAGAGAGACTTCTGAGTATTTCATTTCTCAGCCGCTGATGCTGAAAATGCCAGGGAAGATAAACATTGCAGTGTAAAATCTCCTTCCTAATTGAGGATTTTTCGTGGCTTTCAACATCATAATACTTGGAATGTTTAGCTAAGCTGTCCTTATTTAGCAAGGATCCAGTCCAAAATACCAGCTGTGCAAACTGATTAACACATCCTTTTGTTTATGGTGACTCATTACACAGGGGCAACGTATGAACAATTACCCTTGTTAAAGAAAGTGCCATTCTGTTCAGTTTAATTATGTGATATTTGATGTAGACTGATTATTGTTGCAAATGAGGACACAGGGACAGCAAGAATCTAAAAACATGAAAGAAATGGATGTGTAACTTCTACAAATAATTTTGCTGATTGGCAAGAACATTTCCAAATTTTTAGCACATATGTTGCCTAGTCTACCTAAATGAGAATGCAATTTCTGATAGTGGTCTATTGGAGTAATATGATTGTAATGTACAGCATGAACTTTTGAGGTAAACTTGCATTAAAAACCAGCTTAAATTGTGGATTGTCAAGGTAACCACAAGAGATACAATAATTTCTTTTTAAGAGATGACTAGCAGAGTAGGCAAGCTATGCTTACAGTGTCAGCCTAATTACAAAAATTCACTACGTTTTGCCATGCCAGAGAAAAACAATTAAGTCTCCCATCATGCTTTTGGTGACAGATAATGCCTGATACTTTGGAGAAAAAAAAAATTCCTATTCTACCTGATCAGTCCAGCAGTGGTATACAAACACCCTGAAAGAAATGCCAGGAAGGCTTAGCCCTTCCTGAACAAAGGTCAGCATGAATGTCTTCTTCTGATTTTTTTTTTTTTTTAAATGAGATTTTTATACCCAAGGTTACTTGTTGATTAAGTTACCTTTGCCTCCTGGCCAAGAGATAGCTTGGTAGGCCTTTCTAATGGCACATTGCTAAGTGTTAGGAAGGATCAGCCTTCAGTCTTTGCTGCATAGAACTCTTTATCATCATTCACATTTGTGTAAAACCTTTAATGAGGTTAGATATTAGTGGTTTATCCTATGTTTTTACATGCATTATGCTATATATTATGTGACAGCAGGATGATAAAGAATCATATACTTTTGTTATAATGTACAGGTAGTTTAACAGTAAGGAACAGGTAGTTTTTACTGCAGAGACTTGCTTTTATACATGAGTAAGCCTTCAGATGGAATCTGCATCTTGAAATCTTGAAATAATAAGTTAATAAAAACTGAATTGTATTTTTATGGGTTTTTTTTCCTGACTTTCTGAAAAGCTGGGTATCAGGAGATTAAAGTTCATGACAACATTCATACCAAGTATGAATAAAGCTATATAGGATATCTTTGAGCTTCCAGCCATTCAGTTTCCTTTGAAGAGTCTCTATTAGCAAGATACTAGTACATGAATGACTAATCAGACAGCACATCAGAAAGAGCTGAGCTCTTCACCATGTCTTTTCCTTGATACCTCAAACTGAGTAAGATCAAATATAATATTCTAATCTGCTGAGATAAAACAAAAAATCTAAATGATGCTTTGCACTTAAAATCTTTATGTGCTTTCGATCCTGCTATTACCTCTGCTCACTGCAGTCCTTTACTTCTGTGGCATCCTATTGTTATACTTCAGAAAAGCTTCTACTTAGTTAGGGTATATAAGGCTATATAAACCCTTCATCCATACTAAGTCAGTGTGTTTCCATAACTATATCTGTTCCTACACAACTGTAGTTAAAGCAGAACTTTTACAGGTAGGACAGTTCTAAGTCCTTGAGCCTAAAAAATCTTTATTTTAGATACTCTTACTACTATACAAACTTTACATCATATTGGTGAGATAATCCAATTAAAGCTTTCTGGCTGACACCTCCTTAAATTTCACTATAAGCAGAAGTCGGTATCTGGTTTGGCCCAAAAGTCAGGAAGTGGTTGCTGTGACACTTGAGGCAACCCATTTAGTAAGAAGGTTTACATAAATCTAATGGTTTTTGAGGCATTAGGGCTGTCTGTCCTTTCATTTAGGGTTAACCGAGAGCCATTTAATTGCTCATCAGCCAGTATAGCTAGCTGGGATAAAATCTCTGTGCTGCTATATAAGAAACTATAGCCACAAATCTATCTGAAACTGTCAAAACTTGCTGATGGGGCAAGATGGTTTCTACTGGAGTAAAATGAAGTGTCAAAGCATGTCATTAAACACAGCACTATAACGCATTGAGAAAAAAATCTCAGACAGTATAATTCTGGCATTTTCTAATTTATGTGATTCCCTTAGATATTAATCTCTTAACAGTGCTTTGAATTTAACAGCTCACTTGAATTTAAAACTATGTCCAGTCATTTGAGGGTTGGACTAGTTGATCTTTCGAGGTCCCTTCCAACCCCTAGGATTCTATGATTCAATATCATCCTGAGCTAACATCTCTTGAATACCTGAACATTTTGGCCAAAAATCTACCTGACTTAACAAGACAGTCACTGCTCAACTGAAGTGCAAGAAGGTCTACAAGTCATAGAAACAAGAAGAGAAAAGAAAGAAAAAGTATAAAAATACTGTTTCTAATATCCAATCCAAACTTCCCCTGCTGCAGGGATGGGCAAAATAATAACACCATCTAGGTTACAAATGTGATGGATCCAAGCTCTTCTGAAAAATACCAAATTGTCTAACAAGGTACACAGTCAACAAATTGCAGCTTGAGAGTGTTACTTCTGTTTTGAGTGGGTTGGTGGCATAGATGACCTTCAGCATTGACATCCGGGCAGCATTTTTATGTGCTCTATTGATATATATTGTTTTTCTCTGTAGAATGCTGAACCAAGGTCATGGATTTTGATGTGTTTCACCCTGACTGTTTTGGTTTTTTTTTAATTGCTGTTTTCAATGCCTGACTCAATACTATTTAATGAGAGAAATAAACTACTCTGCATAATTCAAGAATTTTATTTTTTTTTTACTTCTCAATTAACATAACAAAGCCAGTGCAATGAGGCTGCATATTCTTGTCAGACTGTGAGTGTTGAGTCATGTCCATTATTTAACACATGATATTGAATAAAATCTGTCACCTTAAATCTAGTTACCTGATGTGGTTGTCAGGAAGGTGTGTCAGGTCATTTCTCAGTACTGGAAATATAATTACAAGTGTTCTCTTCTCTAGCTGAGACAAATGAGATATTTGCCTATTATTACTTTCTGGGAAATCAGCACAACTGGGTGTCTCTCTGAAGTGCCTGTACACTAATACATACAGCACAGGGAACAAACAGGAGGAGTTAGAGATCTCTGTGCAGTAACAGAGCTATGATTTCAGGGGGGTCCCTGAGGTGTGGTGGGATAACTCATACAAATGGAACATTGCAATAAGAGGATATTGCTTCTCTAGGAAGGACTACCTGGTGTTGCAAAGAGAGGAGTAACCCTGTGAGAGACTGGTGGGAATGCATGAAACAATGTCTAGGGACAGATAGAGGACCAGATGATAATTTATGAGTCAGGATTAGCAGGCAGATCTATGTGGTGGGTGTCTGCTACAGACTGCATGATGAGAAAGAAGAAGCAAATGAAGACTGGCTCAGGCAACTGGAAGAAGCCTCATCTTTGCCTGCCCTGGTCTTCATGGAGTACTTCAGCCACTGCCATATCAGTTGGAGAGGCAATATGTCCTGGTTTGAGCCAGGATGAAGCCAATTTTTCTTTTTACTGATTTTTTTTTCCTTCAGTAAGCATTCTTGTAACTAGCAACAGTGTGTTCTGCTAGGCTGATAAGACAGTGGAATGTTTTTCTAACTACTGAGGCTTCAAGGCCGCACCTGCACTCTGCCAGCTCAGACACTATGGGGAGATCTGTGACCCCCCTGTAGGAGGCTGAGTTAGACAGACAGCAAAATTGGCCAAAGATATTCCATTCCATATATCTACGTAAGCTCAAAGGAAGGTCAGAGATCACAGAAGACAACTTCCTTCCTTCTTTTTCTTCCCTTCTCTTCCGTCTCAGGCCCGACAACACAATGCAACAGAGTATGAGCAATACAGGATGTTTCTGGAGTGCATCTATGATAATTTCCTGACAAAGATGATCAGGAACCCAATGAAGGAAGGTGCTCTGTTAAACCTCACACCTACAAACAATGCAGACCTAGCTAAGGATGTGAATCCTGGGGGCAGCCTTGGCTGCAGTGACTGTAAGATGGTAAAGTTCACTCCCATTCGGAGAGCTGCTTGGAAGATTTGCATGGGAGACGGCTAACAGTTGAGTTTTAAGGATCACATCCTGAAGTTTCAAAAAACTGTCAGTCTGGACATGCAGGTAGTCAAGCAAAGGTGGTAGAACGCTGGCATGGATGAAGAAGTCCCTCCTAATAAAACTCAGACATAAATGGGAAGTAGAGAAGATATGAAAGGAACAGACAACCTAGGAGAAATATAGAGTTGAAGTGTGCAACTACGGGTTTAAGAAAGCCTGGCAAGGGGTGTAGTGGTCAACAAGAGGGGCTGCTACAAGTAAATTGACAACAACAACAAAGATGAAGAGTAGTACAGGAGACCTGGTGACAAAGGGCATGGAGAAGGTAGGGTTACTCAGTTTATTCTTTGCCTTGACCTTTACTTGTAGGATTTTCTTTCAACAGTCCTAGAGCCCCAAGACCCTTAGGAAAAGTCTGGAGCACTGAATACTTACCCCTAGACTTATTGTGAGGGCAGTCAAACACTGGAACAAATTACTCAGGGAATTTGTGAAGTATTCATCCTTGGAGATACTTAAAACCCAACTGGACACAGTCATGAGCAAGCTACTGTAGTTGACTGGTGTGCAGGGGCTTAGAATTGGTAAAATCTAGGGCTATCTCTTACCTTGGCAAGTCTGTGATACCTGTGATTATAGGAAGTGAGAGTATGTCAAGGAAAGCAAAAATTATTATTGGCAAGTTTGCATTTATTCAAACCTAGTACAGACCACTGCTGCACAGTTTGAATAGTCACAATACTGTCAGATATTGGTGCCATATTAACCAGAAAGAAGTAGGCAAAATAAAAATAAAAATTGGCCATTGGTTTTGGAGGTATTGATACATGAATAAGTGACTGAAATGCACATCTGTGTCTGAATTTGAAACATATTGGAGATTCTGCAGTAAGAGTAAATTTTCTCTGTAGCAAACATACAGCTGGTCACATGTTTCTAGTAATAGGTGTGTATATAAACAACAGCCAAATTAAAAAAGGACTCCAGAACCTTGTTTGTCTTATGGTCATTTAATCAAGTAGTTTAATAATATTACTTTCAGTACTGCCAATCTGAGCTTTAGGGCTAGCAACAAGAGGCCTAAAGGGCAGAATTACATCCCATAACAACTATATGTAATTGCTACAGAGACATTTTGGACTAAACATCTGGAATGTGTAAGATTCAAAAAGAATATTTTTGTAAGTCATTTGCATGTATTAGTCTCCATCAAAAATTATTCTTAAAACTGGAGGAACCTGGTTGTCTAAACTAATTTTCTCAATGTCTCTTGAAAGTGCTCCTAGGGAGACAACATGGAATATTTATTTCAGAGCCAATCAGAAGTTCAGCAATAGCTGAACACACACTGGGCATCAATCCTTTACTCAAATAGTGTGCTGGCAATTTCGGTAAACAGAACAGGAAAATATAAATTAGGCTGTTAAGAAAAAAGCTGATTTTTCTTTGCAGTCCAGATAGTCCTGCTGTTTTCAAATAGTTATTTTAACCAAGTAGTTGTTTTGCACTAGGAATACTGGTCTATTATGAACTCAGTAAGAAAGTCACTCAGGCTTTATAAAGTATCCTTTAAAACTCCACTTATTAGGGCTAACGTTTTACAGAAAGAGTGCAGGTAACCTAACATTTCTTTAGGTGCTGCAGCTTTGAACAGGCCTCCGATCTATATGCAGCACACAATGAAGACTCTGTCTGTGAGAAAAGTGATCTCATTTTGGTCATTTGAGATACTACATTTGAGAGAAAACTCTGTTCATTATTTCTACTGTAAAGCAGAAAGGATGCTCATGTAAGAACTTATGGTCACACTGGATGTGCAACACAGAATGGCGCAGGATTGGGTGTACTCAGATTAACTGTTTTACTGATCACTCACTCCTCCATGTATGGTGGTGTATGGTCTGGACCTACAGAGTGCTAGCTTTTAAATACTCACCCCAAATAGTTTAGAAATATTCATAAAAATTCTTGTCTTGATTTTACTGGAGGATAGCAAATATCACTCCAGTCTACAAGAAGGACAAGAAGGAGGACCCGGGTAACTATAGACCGGTCAGCCTCACCTCCATCCCTGGAAAGGTGATGGAACAAGTTATTCTTTGCACTATCTCTGGGCATATCAAGGATGAGTGGGTCATTAAGGGCAGTCAACATTGTTTTACCAAGGGGAAATCAAGTTTGACCAACCTTATAGCCTTCTATGAGGAAGTAACTAGGTGGATAGATGATGGTAGGGCAGTGGATGTGTGGTTTATCTTGATTTCAGTAAAGCAACTGACACTGTCTCCCACAACATCCTTGTAGATAAACTGAGGAAGTGTGGTCTTGATGACTGGATAATGAGGTGGATTGTGAACCAGTTAAAAAGAAGAAGTGTGGAGTCCCTCAGGGGCTGGTACTGGAAGTGGTACTATTCAACATTTTCATCAACGACCTGGATGAGGAAACAGAGTGTACCCTCAGCAAGTTTGCTGATGACACTAAACTAGGAGAAGTGGCTGACACACCAGAAGGCTGTGCTGCCATTCAGCGAGACCTGGACTGGCTGGAGAGTTGGGTAGGGAGGAACTTAATGAAATACAAGGGCAAGTGCAGAATAAACTTCTTTACTGTGAGGGTGACAGAGCCCTGGAACAGGCTGCCCAGAGAGGTTGTGGAGTTTCCTTCTCTGGAGACATTCAAAACCCACCTGGACACGTGCCTGTGTGATGTGCTCTAGGAGATCCTGCTCTGGCAGGGGGGTTGAACTAGATAATCTTTCGAGGTCCCTTCCAACCCCTAGGATTCTGTGATCTGTGATATAAATTACTGGGGCAAATTATTTTTTACTTAAAAAGATTAGCTTTTATTTTCTAATAAAATATGTATATGAGCACATATTTACATTATTTTTTTTTAATTTACTTTTGAAATTGTGTTCTTTTCAAAAGAAATAGAAGTAAAATCCTCCAAAATGTACTTGAATTCAGGATTAGATTGACACATCATAGAAATCTATGCTAATGGAAGACTGTCTCAAACAGTTTTATTTTTTTCAAGTTGTGCCATTCATTTAATTTTAGCTGTTCTAATGTACGGTGCTATTCTGATATTATAAGTATGCAAAGTCATGTCCTACATTTGAGCAATTATAAAAAATTGAAGAAACAACAATTACTGATAGGAAAAAATATTTTGCACTGTGTGAAGCTTTAAAGCTTCTCAGTGATTTTGAAGCCTGGTAATGAAGTACTTCTGAGATACACTTTCAGAGATGTTTTGTATATGTTTGTGAAACAAAACAGGTCAGCTAAGACTTATTAGCTTGTCACTATAAATTGCAATAGACATTAATTGCCTGTTCTTTGATGGGTTGAGTAAACCACTCCAGGACAAGGACAGGTGTTTCCAATGGGAGTCAGTTCAGGTAAATTTATTTTTGCTTTTTTTGAAGATTTACAAACTGAAAAGGGTAATGAACAACCAGAGAGATCTAAGTATGCAACAGAAAGACAAGAGGGAGAAGTGAAAGAAATGTGATATTCCACATGTAAAGAAAGGACCCTAAGTGAAGATAACTTTTATAAAACTTATTTTTTCTGAAGAGGACAAAACAAGGAAAACCTGTGCCAGGCAGCAGCCAAGCTAGAGACACCAGAAGTGAGGCAAATCTCTATGTCAATCATCAGATCCTTGTGACAGTCTGAAAGGATGCTACAAAATCCAAGCTGTGTTTATTGCTGGTTTATCTTTCAGGGGATAAGGGGACATGCCACCTGCCACAGAAATGGAAGTGTTCAAGCTGTGTTAAGCAGAATGAAAACACAAGTTTTTATTAGCTGTGAAGGTGATTGCAGAAGTGGTGTAAACAGATAAAAAGGAAAATCTCTAAGTGATCAAGCTGTAGGCATGTGTTAAGCGGGAACGGGCACTTGTGGTTTTCAGACAAAAGTCACTACAAGGAGTTGAGAGGTTGATTTTGGGCCAACTTACAGATTTGCAGAGGACTTGTCAGTTTTGAGGCTGCAACTGGCTATAAAATAAAATAAAATAAAATAAAATAAAAAATAAAATAAGAAAGGTTATCCTGTGAAGGAGGTAATGGTGGAAATATCTGTTTTTGGCTTATTCTTTGATTGTTTTATGTTGCCTGAGTCTGAGCAAAACAACTGGATGGTGCAATATTGAGGCCTTATTTGTACTATTGTACTTTTGGGTTTTTTTTTCCTCCCTATGCTGTCCAGGTCTGTAAGAGCAGAGAGGTGCTTAATTGTGCAGATACTCTCTTGACTGAAGTAGTTAATCTGTTATACAGCATCCAGACTGCTAGCACCCAAATAGGAAAAGTATGAAAGAGTGCTGGTGACTAAGCTTAATCAAACATTCACAGTGGATTCCTTAGCCCTAGCAGTCCACAGCCAGAGGTAATGTTTCTGCTTCACTATGCATGTGAACAAGCTCCTTGACTCAATGGCTCTGCCCATCTTCTGCTATTACTATTACTATTATTCTGCTTTACTGGCCCACACATGGCAATGTATCAATATTCTTTAATACAGCAAAGACCATAATGGAATCATTCAATAGTTACGTATTTCACTTCACTTAAGAAAACTGAGTGTCCACTGTCACTGCTGGTGTGCTGTGTTTCTTAATCCAGGGACCAGATCTCCTTCAGAAAACTAGAGACCATGGAGGAGTATTGTTTATATAGCCACAGTTAAAGGTGATGGCTTACAAAGTTGTTCAATCAACTCAGAACTTTGAGAGGAAGGTACATCAAAGGTGAAACAATGAGAGGAATATTTTTTCAGGCTTCTGCAGTAGTTACGCTTTAAATGAGCCCTTTCTTGTACCTATAGAAAGCCTGAAGTTGTGCAGCACACCAACACAGAAAAAAAAAAAAAAAAGTAACCAGACTGCTTGTGTAGGCAAAATAAGCCTGGTGTTCCAGCAGTCTTTGGATCTCTGATATGATGAATCACCCATTCTTCACTTTAAAAGACGTAGGTCACGGCCAGTGGAAGAACTTGCTTGAAACTGATCACTTTGTCATCTGAAGCATATTTTTTTCTGCAGCCACAAATCTATCATACCTTTGCTATTTTGCGTTATGTATTGCTTTTGACTCTCTAGTTGGAATACATTTGCCCTAGGAGGGTGTAAATTACCAAAATTGCTTACCTGTCAGAAGGACATCTTGCTAATGACACCAAGTCCATGCCACGCAGAGCCACGTGACTGCTCACCAGCTGGTGGCCGTGGCCATGGCCATGAGCTCTGGGCCTTCCAGGTGGTGAGGATTTGCAGTGCCCTGGTTGACAAACAAACCTGTCCACCAACTTGCTGCTGGGAACATCCTCCTTACTACAAGAGCTGAGTCTTTTTGATTCAGCATGGCAATAAATTGACAGCTGTGAATATCAGTATTTAAATGCTTTTGCTACAATTTTCTAAGAACCGAGGTGTAGTGTGTGCTTGGCCATTCTCTGTGCCTGCTAAGGGTGTGGATTCATAGCTGATAGGAGTAGGGCATATGAGCAACCAAAGCCAATCAGCATTTTTCAGCACACATCTACTTCTGTGAGAGCTGGAACAGCACCAAATAATACTCAATTCATTATTGTTACATTGAGAAATCACAAGAACAAGAGGAAGTGCCATGGTTAGGAGATCGCATCTTTGTCACACCTAACCAAAGACCAAAAGCAAGGTACAGATCCTTTTGCCTTTCTCCCAAGCCAGAAATTCCTATCTTCATTACAGTATGCAGGAAAAAAACACACAAAACTGATTCTTTCAGGATTACAATAGAGATCTATGAATAGAGGTATGTGAAACAAATTTAACAACCATTGGCATCCAGATTTCTCCTAGCAGCATAATGACTGTGAGGAGAAAGGTCATTATTAATCACAAAACAAGATTTTGAAAGAATGGCTAGTGGGGACAGCAAACAACTTCAGAAACCTGAGGCAACTACACGTCTGACATTTCTTGGTCTATGGCTATGTCTGCTCTGGCTAGTACTGTAGTGCAAGGGAGAGTGTAAAGCAAAATAATTAGTGCTGAGGACTGAGTCACAACTCCATCTTGTTTTGGTCAATATTTGGACTATCTAAATAAGAATTCTAGTCAGATCCCATGGACTGACTGGCCATTAGCAATTGGAGAGCATTAGTTGTGTGCCTGGAGCACATTTTACCATTTCATCTCATCCAAAAGAAATCCAGTTGATGCACTCCATGACTCTCTTAATGAAGTGAGTCAAAGGACGGTAATGCAAGTGGACCCCATTGACTGCAGAGAGGAGTCACTTCTTTCCACTTCACAGAGCAGCTCCTACACAGTTCAACCCTCAGCTGCAACAACCACAGTAATTAGCAGCTAGAAACTGAGTGTGATAGTTCAGCCTGGAAGAGCTGATAGCATGTCTTCAAGCACCTGCAGGTGCACAGGTCATTGTTTCCAGCCTGCTGCCTTAGGCAGTTGCCTGTTTATCCTATTCTTCAAGCCAATACTGCCCATCTGATCAACTTATTTTATAACTGAGAATAAATAATTGTCACTCTTAACTCAGTACTGTTGTGGCTGAACTGATAGGAAATGTAATAATCCATATAATTTATAGCATTCTGTATCATTTTACAACAGTTTTCCTGTCTTCCTTGCAATTATACAATCAACAGCCTTGAAGCGATTGTTTTGTCAGATCCAAAGGGCAAAAACATCCCTTCATAGCTGAGACAATTCCCTTTCATCTGTTCTATTAGAGACTCCAGTCGTCATTTTCACCTTTAAGCAGCTTTTTATGGTTTTAAATGTTCAAATTTTGCGGTGTTGGTTCCCCAGACTCCAGATTTTTTTTCTGAACTCTCACAGATCAAATACTGAATGCCTCAGATTTGTTTAATATAAATTTGTATTAAAAAGTGTAAGGCAGTTAAGTACTGCACCTCAAAAAAGAGACTTGTAATAGTCATAACTGTAAATAAGGCTACCAGCCTTGCCTCTTACACTTTTTTGGTTGCTCAAAATATACAAGTTTTTAACAACAAAACAACTGTAGAAAATCATTATCTTAGTTCATATTTGCCAGGCCTATTCTTCATGACCAATCAGCCCAAAACACTTCTCAGCTAATTGCTTTGGAATTAGTTACTCCACCATTCTCCTGCCAAATACAGAACAGATGATGAAGGCTGGTGATCAGCATTAATGAATTTTACAAATTACATACAGTATGATAAAATTATTTCTTATCTTTTACTGTTCTCAATTCCTGCTGGGCATGCTATAGCTCGTCCCAAGTTCATAAAAATCTCTTTCTGAGTGGGAACATGCTTTTTCTGTGGGGAAGCTTGCTGGAGGGTAAGCAGACAAATGGAAAAGTATGGAATCTGAATGAAGATTGCTTGTGTTCCAGCAAAGGCTGTGGCTGAGCGAATTATTTCACTGTTCTTCATCCTCAGGAGTGAGAGCTGGTGGTACTGGTGTGCAGAAACAGAATTTGCTTTGCTACATGAGCAGCACTTTTGTTTGTGAATGGGAACGGGGATTGGTGTGTTCTGGTTTCCATGCTGTATTGGAATGGGTTAACAGGGATGAGTAATGGCCCATGGTTGAAACAGATAAGGAAAGCAGAACCTTGGGAGGAATTCATGGTCAAACAGGTAAAAGAAGAAACAGAACCCTGGGAGGCACCTGGCATTTGTACAAGCCACAGCTGTGGTTTATTCAGTTCCCATGATTAAAGCATTGACAGTGACTGCACACAAATGGCAGCCAAAGAACAAGGGAGGTAGAGGAAGATAGATGAAGTAACACCTGGGGGGGAGGGGGCAGTCATGGACCTCAGACCCAATTGGTTGTGCATGTGCATTTGCCTTATGTACTGTAACCTGGGTGGGATGACTTGTGACACAGGCTGGCCCCCTGTGCCAGGACTCGGTCTCCCCTGCTAATTCATAGCTGGGAGAAATCTGTCATGCTATTGCACATTTACTGCCTCTTCTTTCAAAAGGCTCTGCAAATGTGAACCCTATGCTTTTTCCCCACATCTTCCCCAGTTTGTGAACTCAGCCAACTGAAAAAACAGGATAGGATTATTTATTTTTGTTTTGTCCTTTTTTGTGGTTTTGTTTGGTTGGTTGGTTTTAGTTTGTTGGGGTATTTTGTTTGTTTATGTGTTTGGTTAGGTTTTTTTTGTTACAGAGGCAGAAAATATTGCTGTTTGAAGGGTGAATCTATCCTGACATTTTTGCCTCACTTTTCCTCTAAGGATCTTCAAGATTCTTGTAGCTGCTTCTTGCAGTTTCATTTGAGTTTAGTCTAAATACTTGGACCAGCTTCTTGCGCAGGAGTCCTGTTGAGGTCCAGTGCTGATGTTTCCACCCAGAACTGCAGTGGCAGCCCAGGGAGCTGCCTTTCCCACACCCAAGGCTCTCATCTTGGCATTGCTTCCAAGCCACATCCTTTCTGTGCTGTTTTCTCTTCTGTTGCACCTCACTGCTTTGTCAGTCATTCTCACATCCCCCTCCTTTCATTCATCCAGGATGTTTTGATTTATAGTTTGCATTTGAAGACTCTTTTTTAACCTTGTTCCCTTTTGTGCAGTTAGGCTTCTGATATCTCCAAATTGCCATTTTGAGCAGAAAGTCTATCATCTATATTATTTCTAAAACTGCTGGTATATTTTGTAAATCACATATAAGAAGGAAACATTTTACATGCCTCTTATTAATCCACATCCATTGGATCACTGTGGGGTCTTCTGGGAGACTTTTAGATGGTGGGATAATAATATAAATTATAGTCTTCTGCTGTCAAGTACCTTTTCTAAATAATCCTTTCTCTTTTCTGCCCTCCTCTGCATCTTCCATCAATTTTACGACTGACTGTTACAACAACCAAAAAAGAAATAATAATTTTGTTTACTATATCTTACATTCAAGCACAAGATTATTATTTTTATTATTTTAAAATAGGGCATAACATCAGCTTTCATAGATGAAGCAAATTAAAATACTCAACCAGGAAATTTCTACAGTGATGTTTTCCAGAAGCTGGAAAGTACAATGTGTAAGGGGCCATCTGATGTGTGCAACATTTTTTGTACATTTCCCAGGAGATCTGACAACTAACATCTGTTACAGAAATTATGGTCTTAAAGGTAGCCGGAAACTGCTTCTTTGCAATCTTCTCCCACTCCAATAATATTTGATCTTTTTAATGTACTGCCATGTTAATTGGCTGAACCTTCAGCTGCAATAGCTTTTGTGTAATATACCTTTACATAATACCAAGTGAAAAAAAAATAACATTTTGCCTTATTGATATTTTCATTTTATAATTTGAAATTTCTCTGAATCACTGTTTAGAAGACTTCATTTGAATCTCATGGCAAAAAAGCCACTTACAGTGTGATCAGAAGTAGCCCAGAGCATTGTGTTACTCACCAGATACTCATGTTACCCTGGATGTTTAAATATTGGTTGCTCCACATCTAATGTTGGTTTGGATTTGGTTTTACCTGTTCTTCATCAACTCTGTTTGATTACGTGGTTACTTATCTCCTGTGATAGGGATTATGAGGCTGGTTTTCTTCCATAAAGTATAAACCTCCCACTCCTGGACTATTACAGACTTTTATTTCTATTCTGGGATGATGCTCAGGTATGTTTTATCCCCTTCTCTCTTCCTGCACTCTTATTTCCATGAGAGGGAAACACAGGGAAGCAGACCATGAAAGAGTTGTTCAATAATTGGAACAGGTAAGTGAGCTAGACTTGGGTGGCATAAGCATTCCATGGCTGTGATGCTTTACAGCTCCTTGCACTTCAAACACTGATATTTTGTACAAGAAGGCAACCCCACCTTTCTCTCTACTCAGTGAACACTTGTGGCCCAACATAGCCAACAAGAGCTTTTTTCAGAGTGTAATAATAGTCTGCCCCTAGATAATCAGGGCCTCCAGCATCTGCATGTGTGGGCAGCATGAGTCCCTTGACACAGTCACATGCTGGTGATTTTCTGGAGTCACTGACAGTCGTCATACATTTGTGTGATGAAATAGCACCACAACAAGGCACAAGTTCTCACACTGAAATTAGTTTCAAAGGAAGCCTCAAATTTTCTGCAAACAATTTGCGTTTCTTCAATAATAATGAATCATAGAATCATTAAGGTCGGAAGGGACTGTAAAGATCACCAAGTTCCAACCCCCCTGCCATGAGCAGGGAACCCTACCACTAGATCAGGTTGCACAAAACCCATCCAACCTCGCCTTAAAAACCTCCACGGATGGAGGTCAATATATTTTGGTTGCATCTTTCTTTTATTCAAAGATACCCCTTTGCTTCCTCCATTTCAAAATTTAGGGATAATTTTCAGATTCTGTTCCTTGTATCCTGCTTATTTAGATAGAAACTCAGAAAATTCACAAAGGCTTTTTAGACTAAGTTCTAGGGATCAATAGTACACTTCATTTTTTTGGGGTCTGCAAACGTCCACTCACTAGTATAGCTCTCTTCAGCAGAAGTTTTTCCTCATTCTTACATATCCTAGTAATATAAATGACAAGGAACATATAAATGTTCAAGAGTGTTCCAAGCAATGCAGTTTTCATCTGAACAAATGCATATTTAAGCACCAACTTTCAACCGTTACTTATGTAGTTAAACTTTCTACTATCAGATGTTCCAATAATAAGACTGAGGTTCATTAGCCAAAGAAGTAAAGTGTATGATAACACTGTAAAACAGCAGTGGACACTGAAATCTTACAGCTAACCATACTACCCATAAAAACAGAGCCCCTTCTGTCCATACATTCAGATGGTAGGTTTACTGAGCCCCCAAACAGGTAATTATCTGTACTAATGACATGAATCTGCAATAAAGTCTGCAGATCATGAATAGAAATACTTTACACTAAAACAAATATGTACAGGCAGATCAGGGTAGGAGCATCCTGGAGACATACACTAGTGATACAGCCTGTGGAGTACTGCAATCTCAGTAATTACTACTGAACCATAATTTCTGGAACAGTTAGTAGCTGCTTACCAAATTGCTTATCACCCCACAGCACCAGCAGTTGCTTTACCACCATGAAATCCCAGGGCAATGGTGACATACAAGGGCTTTTTTCAGAGTGTAATAATAGCCTGCCCCTAGACAATCAAGGCCTCCAGCATCTGCATGTGTGGGCAACACGAGTCCCTTGACACAGTCACATGCTGGTGATTTTCTGGAGCCACTGACAGTCGTCATACATTTGTGTGATGAAATAGCACCACAACAAGGCGCAAGTTTCTGACTGATAGTCATGACAGCTTGTGTCTGCTCTCCCGTGTCTGTGTGCAGCTGCTTCTGTCTCCTCATCAAGATCATCAACTCCCTTTTGAAAACATGGCTTAAACAACATTTCTTATATAATTTCTAAATCAGCTATGCCTCAACTCAGCTAAAGAGGAGTGTGCAGAGAGCAAAGCATCTTAGTGAATGATCTTAATTTAAGTCTCTTCACAGGGTTGGCAAAGACTGACAGATTTGTTTTCCCACCCACAGCCCACACACCCCCTGCTGAGTTAGTTTATCAGGCCATGTATTCTTTCATATTTCAATGCCAAAAAGTAAATATATATAATCAATATTCTGTTGAAGGAAGTTCTTCCAGTGCAGCACATCCATTTAGAGTAGTATTCAGTTCAGTCTAATATAAGAATATTTGTTTTAAGTAGCAGAGAAAGCTAAAACACGCTGGAGAAGGTTTGAGAAAAAAATGCTGATGCTTCTTAAATGTTCTGCTTGATATCATCATATCACAGAGCTACCAATGTGATATGAAAAAAAACATGAGCCGACTATAGCACCATCACAAAGCATTAGGAAAAGAACCCAAAACTATTAATCCCAAGATGTAAAGAAACTAGAGACCCTTTAACATAACCTGTTACTCCCTGAAAATGACTGCGCAGTCATTGTCACATGACTCCAGGGGCAGACATCCCCAAAGTAGCGCATATTTTTTATAAGAATGGGTAAACTGTCAGTATGTGAAGAAAAAGAATCAGACTGATGTGAAGGTGGTGGGGGACCTTCATGTCTCCTATGACTGCCTGCTCAAGGAAAAGAGCCAGACATTTTGCTACAAGAAAGGAAGTCTAAAACTCTTCATCAAGCCCCTAATTTCCGCTGTTGGGGAAACCTGATAACCCCTCCCAGCACCTCTGCAGGCCACTGAGCACACCAGACATGTCAACTTACCTGAATTCAGTCATGAGACAGATTTCTTCTTATTCAGCCTCAACATTTTCTTCCTGCAGCTTCTGTCACCCATGTGATAATGATGTAAGGCTGCACTGCACTTATCAGAGCTTCTGTTTCCCTTTCTATTAAATAAGAAATAAAGACTAGAGAAAGGAGCAAAATCAATCTTCAAAAGAATTTTTGGGGTTGAAGGAGAATGGATGAATGCTACATAGGGATAATACCTGCTGATAGCAGACTTAAGGATTTGGTGCATAGCTCAAAGCTGTAGCTGCTTTTTAACAACTTCTGGAGCCATTATTAACCAGGAAGCATGTGTGGGGTAATTATAATAACCCACATTAGCTATATCAACCCATCTAGCTAGCACCTGGTGCCCAAAGCAGAGATAATTTGTTTTAGTTTGCTTTTCAGAGGTGAAGGGCCTCTCCTGTGCCATCTGCTCCTGGGCAAAGAACAGAGGAGAGCTTCTAGTTTTAGAATGGTAATAAAATCTTCCCAAGTTTTCTGCCAGCAGGTAAATAAAAATCCAAAACTGTGTTCACCATGGAAGAGAATACAGATTTTCCCCACAAGGATAATAGTTACATTTGTAAGATTCAGTTATGTTGATAACATTTAAACATGCTTTGATTACTTGGTATTTGAAAAAATATTGAATTAAATTCTTAACTAATTTGAGTATTCCAAAAAGTGAAAATTTTAAACATCACCTGTACTTCTGCTGCTTGGTTTAAATACAAGAAGTCAGTTTGAAAATTTCTAACCATATCTTTTCTTGGCATTATATCCCATGGATTTTTTCTTTGCTTGATCACTGGCATTGGATCATTTTTATGCTACTTGAGTCTAACAGCATAACATTATATCAATGTTCTCTGCAAATTTATGAAGAAAACAGACAAAAAGAAATATTTTCCTATTTATATTATTTTATAGACATATTTCTATTTTATAGCTCAGTTTAATAATTACTTAAGTGGATCTAAGAAAGATTTAGAAATAAATTAATTACTATTTTTTAATTGTTGCATTATCTGAAACTTGTCTCTGCAGTGATGATGATAATATCATCTGTCTCTTAGTTTGTGGGAGACAATAAAAAGATAATTTAATTGAAGTTGGACCACAGATTTATGCAGCAAAAGTAATTTCAGAAAAAATTAGACCTAGCAGGAACATTTCAGAGGAAAACATTCATTTCCTCAGAAAATATCACTTTATGAAAACCAGGACTTGTAAAGAGAAAAAACCAACAACAAAACACCAAGCAGCATACTTTTCCCATCAACATTGTCAGAAGGCTTCATCTCCAGAACATATCTGTCTTGTATTTCAATTTAATTTATTTAAATGTAAACTACTAACACTTTCTACATATTTAATTGTGATGGAAATATTTAAAACCAAAAATTGAAACAATGCTTTCAAAATGTCTGAAAAAATTCTTTTTTGTAGAGTTCCTCTTTCATGCAATTTTGTTTTGAATTAGATTAATTTTCATGGTAAACAGAAAAAAAGATAAAATTTATATTTAACGAATTAGCGTAAGTATTCAGAGAATGCTTTCCAAAGCAGAATTAATTTAATACTGTGTTTAAAATGATGATCACATAAGGAATGGGAGTGAAATACTAACTGCTTCTTTATTTGTAAGCAAAGATGTACTTTTATAATAGGTATTTCTTATTCTCAAAAGAAGATGCCTGTGTGAAGTATAAAATCAAAATTTCCATTTACAAGTAGTTGTTTGGTGAGAATCCAAGGCAAATGCATATAAAATGATTCACTGGGTCAAGATGAAATACAAGAAAATATATAATCTTTTTATAATCTTCAGTAAACATCATAAAGTCAGCCCAGTAATCTACTTACTCCTTAGCATCTCTTATTTGATTTCCTCTGAGGCAATCTTCTGGGCAGTGAGGACCAGAGAGCAGACACACAGTTCTGTGCAGCTGAAGAAGTTCTTCCTTTCCCAACAAATCTTTTAAATCACAATTTGTCCACTGAATCCCTGGGAGAAAATAAAACAGGGTTCCCCCTAATGTCTTTAGTAGGTGAACGTGAAAGACCTGCCTATTTGTCGTTTTAGCTGAAGCTCTAGCTGAACAGGATAAGACATAGTACTGAAACATATTTCTCAGTGTTTCCAGAATTATTTAGTATTGTATTAGATTCTATCCCATTTGCTGCCATGTAAGAGGCAGCAGAAGAGAAAACAAGGCAGTATTTTTCTTTAGAGAAGACCTAACTTCAATGTCTAGAGGGATATATGACTTAGAAATGAACTTTTCTTTATCCTGAAGAATATTGAATACTCACCAGCACAGTCTTTGACCCACCATAATGGCTTCTATCCTGTTTTTACAGGGTCCCACTCATCAGAGGAAACCTTGACACAAATAACTTGAGAAATTTTAAGAGAGGAAGACATTCAGTTTGCAGTTGAGCAAACAGTGAAACAAAGATTTGCTATGATATCATGGATGTGAGCATGTGTGTCTATGTCAGTGTGTTTGTATTTATGTACACACACAGAACAGACATCTTTAAAGTTTTCCCACTCCAACTCAAGGCCAGTACAAAAACATACACCATAAGAATAATTAATGTTTACAAGAGCTTTTCAGAAAATGAAGGAAATACATTGCAGAATGAGACTTAAAGAAAATGTTTTTATTTTCATTTTCAACTGCAAAGTGTCCCACTATGTGAACTATATTGAAAGCTTACTGGTCTACACTGCAGTTTACTTCCAGATAATCTTACTTTTTGTCTAATCCTCCATTTGTACCTGTATTATATCCCAAACTTAAGTCTCCCTCTCTTATCTAAAGATTTCTACTATATTTTGCAAGCAAATGACTTCAGCAGTTAACTGCATGAGTAGATATGCTCTTCTAAAAGTGGAGCAGGGCTGCATTTCTAAGCATTTTCAGCTCCTGGTCTTTACCAGCTCTGGACCACATGCAATCATCTTTTTATTGTATGGAAGGGAAAAGCAAAGCTTTTAGTATCTCAGCTACATTTTTTTTAAAAAAAGAAGAAAAGGAATACTATTAGTATAATCTATGTTTTACCATCTAAACTGGCCTCCACTGAATTAAAATGCTCTGGCTGTTTTTATCCCAATCAATATAATTTTTTTCTCATTTACCCTGTCCTTGAGTTACTCTCATGTCTATGGCATATTGGTTTAAATAAACTGCTTCTGCCATTTACAGTGCATCATAAAGAAGAAAATGGGCATAAATTTTATATTGAAGAGGAATCTAGTTTTACTACAGCAAATTTATTTTTCATTTTCCATTGATTACTCCACAATAAAAGAGATGGAAAAATATCTGGATCATATAACTTTGTTGCCTATAATAATGAACACAACTGAAAAAATCCTTCCCCTTCTCATTCACATACAGTAAAGGAAAACAATGAGAGGCTCAGCTCTTGACTGAACTCTTGGAAGTATCACGACATCCTTAAGTTATTAAAGCTGATTTTTATGATCACTTCTCCTAGTACAAAGGCTGTCACTGCACAAGAACTCACTGCAATTTTTGTAGTTTTTTCTCCTTTAAAATGCAGGCGAAAGTCTCTCCTGAAGTAATTTCTAGCTGAATGCTAGAAGAAAAACTATCAAAGTAAGAATTTCAAAAATATTGATACGTAGCCAAGAGGACTCCTTACCTAATGAAGGCAAATAGCATATGACAGTAACTGTCACCTTCCTTGTAAATAAAGATGTTTCAGCAATAAGTAGTATGTTGTAAAAATGCTTCTGGCAGCCTCACATATCAGAGATTGTTCAACAAATCAAGATACTATTGGAGAAAGGGAACATAATTTTTGTAGTTTTATAATTCTGAAAGTTTGGAAGCAGGAGAGCAAAAGGCCAATTTTATTACTAAAGAGATGCTGCTAGAAGAATTTGAAGGAGATCTATGCTTTTTAGTCTGTATATAACATGTAAAAGGATGTAGACAGGAGAGGACAACATTTACTCTTAATATTTAATATTGAAACTAAATCTGTCTTTGAAGAAATTAAGACCATGCTGAGCAGATAATAAAATTATATTTGTGTATATATGTGTAGTTCACTAGGAAATACTGTAAATGGGAAAAGCAGTCCAAAATAAAAATAAGCAACAATGATACTAAAACAACTGTTCTACCAAGGAAGGAAAACTGGTCAGGGCAGATAGTTCTGTGAGAATGTCAAGAGAGTCCTCAGTCATTGCTAAAATCCCCAGCAGAATTATTAGAAAGGGGCTAGAAAGCAAACTCAAAACATCATTGTGCCTTTGTGAGTGCTGATGGTTCAACTGAATATTCTTTATGTTCTCTAATTGAAGGAGGCTATGGCCAAGCAGGAAAGCCATGCAGAAAGGCAGCAAGGAAGTGACTTACTGTGCTGGGATTAAGGCCAAGGCTTAGACTATTTTCACAGAATCACAGAATCGCCAAGGCTGGAAAAGACCTTTAGGATCATCAAGTCCAGCCCTTGACCTAACCCCACCACATCGGCTAGACCAAGTGCCACATCCAGTCTTTCCTTGAACACATCCAGGGATGGTTCCTCCACCGCTTCCCTGGGAAACAGGAAATAGTCTGCTGCAACACAAGCAAGGTAGGAAGTATTTGTGCTTTAGAAGATGTTAATAGAAAATATATACACTGATTGAAGGTTTTAGAAAAGTTTTGGGCTATTTTTAGTATTCCGGGAGGGGTTTTTGAGTTGTAGCGCAGGTTAGCTCAGAACTGATGGAATAGAGAAATAAGACTAACGACTATTAATGAGAGAACATATATTGCAAACAGTAAAACACTGCTGTAAAACCAGATGCTTTTTAACTTGAAGTCACCTCATGCTGCAAAGGACATCCAAGTAAGCATATTTGTATGGAAGATACTGAGCCTGCTCTGCTGATGTTTGTTTTGAGGAGTCTGGGGGATCAGCTCATGGGAAGCAGGAAGATTGCTCCAAATGCCAGCTGAGGACATACATAATTCTAGACTTTTGGAAGACATCATATGAAAAGGGTGGATGGCACTCAGAGTGGTCTCCATGGATGCTTTTAGTCACAGCATACAGGGATTCATACACAATGAATAATTCTTCCAAAAATTATTTCAAAGCTAAGTAAAAGTTCAAAGCAAATGCTGAAGTGTCCCTGACAACACTTTGAATATGAGTGGCGTATCCCCTTTCTTCACAATTTATGAGAGGATAATAACAGAGAAGAAAAATGGTGCAAATATTTCAAAGAACCTTTGTCACCTCTTAGGCTGTATGTAGCAGCCCTTGTCCTCTTTGGGTATTGATATTGCAGGACAAAGAAACTGACATTTAGTGCCAGTTATTTTCTCATGTGAGCAACTGTTTCTGGGCGGTATTTCCCTTCTACACGCTGCCTCAAGTTCATTGCTGGCCTGCAACAGTAACCCACTCTTCTTATGTGAATATAATGGAAACGTGTGGCTTTAATTACTGAATGCATATGTTTCTGCTGAGCCATTGCCTTGATTTCATTATAACTTCATTTTGTGTTTCATTACCCAGCAAAACTGAGCTGTGATATTACAGGATGCATCTTAATCACTAATTTTTGCTAGATAAAGAGTCTCACAAATAGAAATTAAAAGCTCACTTTCCATTGATTAACACTTAAGTTAACACTTAAAAAATTATTTGAGGCTGCAACTCCATCTTCTGACTTGCACTGTGCTTATCTCGGAACAGAAGTCTCTTCAATGTCATGTACTCTGGACATATTATTGCAAGAATCATCAGGATAGCTACCCAGAGAGTTTGTACAGAAAATACAATAAAAATGTATATGGCAATGTAACATGGAGATTTGGATTTGCTAAGTAGGATATTGCTCAGGGCTGACTGATGAAAATGGGAACTTGTACTGACTTGCTGTTTGTCAGAGAAAGTGTGATTCTAGACAATGGAACAACTCAGCTAGGGAAGGTGTTAGGAAGCCAGGAAACAAAAAGTCTTTAAAATATCCTGTCAACATTGTTTTAAAATATAGTGGAATTAATTTTGTCATAATAGTGGAAATGAATTTGAACTAGTCCACTGAAAGTCATGCTGCTCTGTGTTTAGGATGCAATCAGTTTGTTAAATCACATTTTAGATCCAACTCTTTATATGTCATTCAGTTGTCACTAATAATTTGGTCAGAATGAAACATTTTGATCATATTGCAGGAGGGAGAATGGAAACTAATTGAAATGGAAAAACATATTCTTTCCACTGGGGAAATAAGGAAGGAAAGAAATATTAGGTTTTGTGCTGTCATTCTATGAGCCTCCAATTTTAATAAAACTGATACTTTATAAACAATCCAATTTGAAATGTAGCTAAAAGATTAGACTTCTGTTGTCTTCTCAAAAAAAAATAAAAATAAGTTCACAGCAATGTTGAATTAACCATGTATTGCAGAAACTTGAAAAGTGGAAATAAAAGAAATTACAGAAATACAAACTGATATTTATGCAGTAGAAAAACTGATTTCTGAGAAGCTGTTCTTAACAACCTACGAAAATCACTGTTCATGCCTAATACTGACAGAGATTCAGATCTATATATGCATGGGGTAACAGCCTGTCATTTTCTATTAGCTGCATGGAGGCTTCCATGTCGTTCCAGTCATACACAGGACTTCTAAGTGAAGGGTCAAGGTTGGAGCCCAGTGTGCTGCACAGTTTGAGGTGTTCTATGCTAGCAGGCAGATGCCACTGGTTCCCAAGGGAGCTGAAGCTGGCCTTGGGGACAAAAGCAAGTAAAAGCTGGTACAGAAGTGCTGCCAAAAGAGGAAAAGTGTTCCAGGTTTTATGCAACACTAAGGGAAAGTTGGGGCCAAAGTACATCCCTACATAATTTAACATGTATCAGAATCTGGGGTATGATAAAATTGGTTTATTGTGTGAATTCCTGAACCTCACTAAAATCGCTGACTCTTATTATTGATGTGAGCACGTATTACACTCAACATCTTCTTTACAGGCAAAGCAGAAATGCACATTATATACACACATAAAGCCAAGAATTTACTCTTCATATAGTGGAAATATTCAGAATCTATTAATTATTAGTCCAAATCTGAATGTTACAGAAAAGGAAAGAATAATAATACAGTTATAATTTTTACACACACACTTCTTGTCTTCCACCTTTTTTCCTGGTGTTTATGCTCACCTTTCCCCTGTTTGTCTGGGTCGTAACATTGGTGGTTTCAGTCTGGTGACAGTGGTGGAATGTCATGGCTAGTTGCCTGTACCTGGAGTCCTTTTCTGGGAGGAATGTAATTTTCATTTTGATAGTTTATTTTTCCCCATTCTAGCATACTGTATGTGTTCGTAATCATACCTTTAGCCTTTTTAATTTCTGGTTCAATCTACAGCTCTGCCTTGTGCTTGAATTGTCTGTATATGATGCCTTTTACATATGCTAGATACCATTTCTGTGTTCTCTTTGTGACATTTAAAACCAGTTTTGACCAGTTTTGCAGGTTTTTTAACTGTCTATGGGTGAGCTGTTTATAGCTATTTGATTTCTAAGTACCAAGCACGTGCTCCATCTTTTATCACCCCATGACTGCCCTCCTGTGCTGTATCCTGTTGCTTCACTGCTCAGCAACCCTGCTGTTGTACCAGACGTGTATTCCTCTACACTACATCATTATGTCAGTCATAAATATCTTATTCTACACAGAAAAATTGCTAGTTGCTGCTATCAATGTAAAACTATGGTTATGCCGTACAATAATGATAAAAGTAAAATAAATAAGCTATAAACATAAGGTCAAGTACAGAAATTAATGTCACAGCTAAAGCAAGTAAGACAAAGCTGAAACAGGTCAAGAAAAAGCTGGACTGAGCAGGACTGCCAAGCCTCAGTCCTGAGACTTTGAAAATTCATTACAAAGTTTGTGGCCTGTTACATGAAATGGCAATATTGTGTTACAGGGCTGAATGTTTGCACAGGGTCAAGATACAGCGCACTTCATAGAAATTATCTTCTGAGCAGAGTGAGCTTTCTATTTGTGTGTTGCTGTATTGGTCACTGGCATTTGTTACGGTTTTTATTTCATGGTTTAATTAGCTATAGAAAATACACCATAGAAAAGAGGTTTTGTATACAAATTAAACAGCTCTTTGGGAACTGTAATAGCTCTGCAAGATGACACAGGTAGCAGGCTTTATGCAGTTACAGTGTAGAAAGGAGAAAGAAATGCAAGAGTCTCTCTTTCAGTGCCATCACTTGGATGATTAGTTAGAGAACCTAAATTCTGCAGTGGTGAGTCTTGATGATCAAGCATTTCTCCCAGACCTGCAGCGTCACTGAGGGCCTGGTTAGCACTGCAGCAGTACATCAGGTCCAGAGCAGGAGGAGTCCATCGCAGTATGGAATCAGACAAATTAATTTACTCGGTCAGGGCTCAGACCACTTCTTACTCAAGTTAACAGAAAGCCTTTTATTACCTTCAGTTGCATCTGGATAGTTTCCACATCAACACTTGGAGAGATTTGGCAGTAATATTTATTTATCCATTTTGCAAAAGCACAATGAAGAATAATATACAGTTATTTGTTCTCCACAGTCATAAAAATAAATTACATAAGCAGATCTTAAAGGATTTCTAGTAGCAACTGCTGTGAGGAACAAGCCTGAAAATCTTTTAAAATCTTGAAAATAAAAATTTGACTTCAAGAAGAATTATAAGGCTATAAGATCTTAAGATACTAGCATAGAATTAGGGAAATAATATTTTTTCCATTAATACAAATTAAAGAATTAAAAAGAAATTAGAGACCATGCTGTCACTTGCTTTGAATCTTCATTCCTCAGTTAACACTAAGGTAGGAATATAGCTCAAGAGATGCCCTAAAAGCAAAAGTCCCCCAAAAACATCATGCATGAATATTCTATAATACTCCCCATTTGTTTCTATACATTTGTAAGAAGTCTGAAAATCCATTTCTATGATAGTGATTTCTCAAATGCTTGGTTTTATTTCATACAAGCAAATCACTTTTCATCTTGACTACCTGCTCTTTGTCCAGTGGGTCAGAGTCCACACACAACTGTAAAGCATAATTAAAATGTGTTGCTGTAAAAAAAAGCGGTCCAGCTGGGTGTTCCTGTTCTTTCCTACTCCTTTAGGTGTGCAGCAAATTCAAACTATTCTTTGATTCTCTTTTTTTGGTTTATTGGCATTGAGATGACAATATTACAATGTGAATCGTTTCACAGCATGTCCTCTCTTCCCTGGTGAATGAAGACTTGGTGAGATGAGTAGGAACACAAACCTCATTCCTCCTATCTGAGTAACACTGACATAAGTGATAGATACAGCTTAAAGGATCAATATTACAGAAGTACAAAAATATCCAAGCAGAATTGCAACTGCACATAAGAATGTGCCATCTTTACATTGGCTTCTGCCAGAAGAAATATGTGAGTGAAATCCTGCATTTAAAAACTTTGGCCTGTTGAGATGGAAGAAGAAAAAAATTGGAGTTTCTGGTATTCTGGGATATTGTGGTTGCAGTGCACCTCTCAGACATCAGCTAGAAATCTTTAAATTGCAGCAATCCCCAAGAAAACCTAGGAGGCTTCCAGGCTGCTGTAGTTCTTTTGAAACTTATTACGAAAAGTGCTGTGGAACTTTCAGAGAACAGCCTGAGTAATTTTTTTTAATTTCTCTTTAGGTTATCTCTGCAACAGCAGGTAGGACCAAGCGGCTAGGACGGTGGAGACAAGTGAGCCTGGGGAGACTGAGGGCACAGAATGGGTCAGCACAGCAGACTGCTTAACTCTGAACTTTCACACACACCAGTGTAGCTTGTGTTTAGAGTCCACACTGCCTGCCTCTGGCAAAAAAAGCAAATAACTATCCAGAATTGAGACAATTATTTGTTTTTGGAAAAAATTCTGATATCTGGTTCTGAAAGAGAGAATGACAAATAGCTGTCCTGTCAGCATTGTTACGAAACCCAAAACCTCTTAAGGGAAGCTTTCACCTCAGTATTTACCATCAACTAAGGAAAACACTGCCTTTCTAGAACGTAAAAACTAAAGAGAGAAATTATCTTTTTCCTCTCTGTCTCTGGAATGTGACTGTTTGCTCTGAGATCAGGACTATTGGGACACCTCTGTACACCGGCCTCTATCATCAATTTAATAAAGATGAGAACCTGGGATGATATTATTTGGCACACAATTTCAGATCTCTGAGTTTGACATGCCTCTTATATTGTAGTCTCTGAACTGTTATTCTGTCTCCAGAATATATTTATCATCTCTATCCACTCAGATTAAAATAAATAAATAAATAAATGAAAATGTTTCCCTGAAGTGCAAGAAAAAAAGGGTTTAAGACATTTTAAGACTTATTTTCCTGCAAGTTTTAAATTGGCTATAAAACAGTCTGATCAAAGTCTGTCCTGTTAGGAAAAGGAGATCTAATGACTTCCCTACATTTTGCAGTTAAGTTTTAGGACTTAAACCAGTGATATACCAAACAACTTTAAAACCATGTATCTGGGTTTCTCGGAGTCACTTAAAGCTGTGACACTTGCAATATAAAAATATAGACAATTATTTTTAAAAGAAAGAAGTTTCAAAGTGGTATGCTACAAAAGGAATTAATTTGGCCCTGTGCAAAGCTGTACTTCTAGTGCAAGGAATGAAGCATGGGATTGTGATTGTTTTAAATGCCACAAATTATTCCTTTTTGAAGGTAACTCCTCCCTAACTCTCTTAACTTCTTAACTTGTAGACGTCAAATCCAAGATTACTCCTACCAGTGAAAAAAAACTTCAATATCACCCTATAGACCTTTGCTTCTGAAAATAAAGTATCTTGCTGAAAAAGAATAGGAAGTTGCATTGTTAGATAAACACTTTTAAATCTTACCCTTTGGGACTCAACTGGGTTCTGGCAGGAATAGGAAAGGATCTTCTCTCCTATGTGCAAGTGGTCTGTGGCAGTTCTCTTGCCTTTTTCTCTCTGTCTTTCCCAACTAACAGAGCTTGTTGGGACTAGCTGGCCAGGTATTTTATTTGAATCTGCCTCTCCTATAGGGGTTTCTAAACAAAGTCTAAAGGCTTTTAACTATAAAAAGCCAAATTTTATTACATGAAGAACAGGGAAAATTTCAAATAGCAAAGAGATGGTTTAATTGATCCCCTAGATCATCAGACTAGATGATACAATGTTCCTGTCTGTCTCTTACGTCAGCAAGACTGCAAAAACACAACATTTTCAAAAATGTTTTCTTCAGGGTATGTTTGAAGTGCAGATGGAATCTTCTTGTGATGTAACTCTTCCAGGTCTCTGGACCAACCTGCAGTTATATGATTATCACAAACCAAATATCTGCTTCCACTGAATATTCAGTTAGGTGAGACCGCATAACAAAAGCGAAGGCTGCCATACCTCATTGCTCAAACCACCTACCTCCTGGAAAAACTAAATAATTATTTTTTTGAGACTCTCAGTTCCTGAGTAAGTAAAAAGAGATTAAAGCCTATAATAAAGAATTTAATATAGAAGACATTGTTAATGTGACTTCTGAGCATATGTATATGCATTTCATATTAATTTTTCTTTGTCCTCCTTCCTGACACTGCTCTGACATTTAATTAACTTAAAACAATTTTCATTAAAAGGCAATATTTTTAAAAAATGAGATGATCAACTCTAGCAGAGCATGGGTGTACACTGCATTTAAAGAAGAAAATTTATATAAGAATAAAAAGGAAACAAGACGAACAGAACTGTCTAGAAACAAGTCTCTGTAAAGATCACTGTATCTATTCTTCAGGGAAATTAATATCAACCCTATTTTTAAATTGTCTGTCTTCTTTCTTTTGCTTATATAAATGCTGCAGGTTCGGGATTCTCCAAAGCATGAATTAAGTACAACTGTTTTTCTTGTAATTAGTTTAGGTTTGAAACCATACAATTAAAAAAGAGACTTCGTACATCATGGTGCAGAAAATGGGAAAGATTCTTCCTGTGCTAGAACTTAACCTTAAAAAGGATATAAAGCAGAAAGTGGGAGAGGACTTAAAAGGGGAAAAGGAGTGAATTGAAAAGCCAGAAGGATACCAAAGAAAAGAAAACATAGAGAAAGCATGGGAAGATGTGGCAGTTTTTGGAAGTGAGAGATGTGAAGCAGCTTCATGAAAAGAGAGGAAGATTAAAACCCTTGGTAAAAAAAAAAATCCCATGTTTTGGAGTGAAGTCAGAAGAAACTTTTGGAAAGGTAAAATTACATGAGAGAATTCTCCACACAGAATATGAGGGCTGCACAGCAAGAGGACCAGCTGATCAGTAACATCCTGTCTGATGTTGCTGGCAGCATGTTAAGAGAGAGACTAGCAACAGAGGGTCTGCTGCTGGGAGTAAGACATATGTAGCAAGTGCCCCAAACCCATATACTGAGTGAGGGTGTTAAGAAAGGAGTCACTGTGCCTTAAGGAAGATTTTCAAGTCTGCACTAACAGGGACAATAGGAAGGCTGCTGGCAATTTAACAATGTTTTTGTGCTCCTGCCTGTAAACAGACACTGATGGAGCACTAAGGTGAAAGGAGCCTTTTTGAACAGAAACACTGGGTATCTGGGGAGAAAAAAAATGAGAAAGACTGAATGACAGGAACAGCAGACTGAATCGTAGAGACATATATATGCACGGATATCCAAATACCCACTGAATTTGGCTTGGTAAAACTTTAGGAGCCTTCCCCACGTCTATAACCACCAATGAACATGTCTTCACTGCCTTAAACTTAAACTGTCTTTTATTTACTGAATTCTAGAGGATCTTCTCTTGTCATGAATGTTGCAGTGAGACATCCTTCAACACCATGTAGTGCTTAATCTTTGATATTTTTAAACTGAGGAACCCGACAAGATAGCAAATAGTTTGTATTGCAACACAGTAGACTTACCTTCTGTATCTTCTGAATACAAAGTAATTTCAAACTCTGGAACAAGTTGTAGAGGAAAAGTCATGAAGGTAGAATAGAAGGAGAAATTGACTGAACAAAATCTAATTTTATACAGGGGACATGACCATACAAGTTACTTTATGAAGCTAGCTGTAAATTAAATAGAAGTTAAATTTTAGTACCCATGATATTAGAATACATAGCTAGGAACAAGAAGTCCTAAAGATTAAGGATGCTTCTGGTAGACTCAAGAGTTAAAACTGAAACATGGTATCTGAAACCTAGAACATCAGACACTTTTAAGTCACAGCAGGTACAATACTTAAATCAAATCTAAGAGGAAAGAAATTGAAAAATTAGCTAACATGGTGCTTAAGTTTCATCTAGTCTTAAAATTAGTGTAATTATGCCTAGATCACGGGGATTGAATGCAGAAGAGTTGGCACTGTATGCCACCTCCTGAGGATGTTTATCAAATATCAGCACTACTGCTAGAACTTAAAATTTGGACTACTTCTGGTAATAACCCCTACAGGCAAGCAACAGTGACTTAAACTAACACTGACCAGAAAAGAAAAATTAAATAACTTGCTTAAGGTGTTAGCAGCATACTCAGAAACAAATGTACAATAGTCATGTACTCAAGTCTATTTTTATTGTATTCTGCTCTCTTTAACTATCTTCGCTTTTTTGCTACTAGTTTCTTAAAATGCATCTGTGTGTGCATTGTTCCATAATGAGACTTTTTCTGCCTGTATTTCCATACTTACAGGTTTGTTGTGTTGTTTTTTTTTTTTATTTAACAATGTACAGTGTCATTCCCCTGAAATATGAAAGATGAACTGATTTTGACATCACCACAGAGAACCCTCACAAATGGCTTTTTAGCACTCTGCATAATAAGATCCTGATTTTCAACAGCCTTTTGGGGTTATTTGTACCTATTTAAACTCCGTGAATAATGATACTGAATCATAATAATGCAGAAAATTCAAATGTACAGGGCTGTGGAGGATCAAACATAATGTCCGACATTTCACTGAGCTTTGTAATCAAGGAAGATAGAGTTACTATTCCACGGTATCTATAGAAACATCAGTCAGAGTTCTTCCTGCAGAGTATTGACTCAAATGATATTTACCCAGTGCAACACAATTTAGCAACAGCATGTCATCAGATTGACTCTTCCTACTTGATTTCTGATTCCTAAGGCTAAAATATCAGACTAGAAAGTAGGTAGAGTTGTGAACAACTATGTCTTCTGAATCACTCTAAATTACTGTGACCAGAACAAAGGACTTTTCCAAAGTCCTGTGCATGTTTTTGCTTTAAATTACACACAACTCCAACACATTTCAACTGAGCAATAATAAGAAAAAATATATTACTCTTTAAACATATAGATTAATTCATCATGTAAAAGAAAAACAGTGAAGTGTATTTACACATGGTATTTTCAAGTATTTAAAAGTTGTTATTAAGTAGTCCTAAAAAGAGAAAGTTAAAAGGATACAAAATTTTGTTGCTGCCATTTTTCCTGCATGGATATAAGTAGGAAACATTCAGTAAATCTTTTGATTGCCCAGCTGTGGAATTTTGAACTTTAGTTTGGAGGCAAAATTATTTTGAAACTGATGTCAGTGCATTTCACTATCCATTGCTCTGGTTTCCTTTTCAACTTTATGTTTAATGAAAGGAATAATTATTCTGTAATTACTTTGATAACTCAAAACTGTCAATCAAGAAAGATCAGTGCTACTTTGATTATTTTTTCCTTTAAAATGATTGCTCTGTATAACTCTCTTTCAGTTATGATTGTTTTTACTTTTCCTGGTAATTTCAAATGCCAAAATACCCTGCACAGGATTGGGGGCTTTTGTAAATTATTGGATGAACTGAATTAAAGCCATATTCTAAGCTTGCTCTGCTCACATGACACTGTTATTACAGGCATCATGTACAGACCTTTAGGAGTACAACTCATGTCATTCTGTTTCAATTACTATAATCCAGACTGAGGCATATAATTTATACTGGTCTTCAACATAGAAAATAAATTAAGACGACAGGTTTTATTACGTGTTTTTTGTAAAAAAAAATAAAAAAAAATTAAAAAATCACTAATTCACTATAGAACAGAGTTAGTGCTGATGGTTAGGGAAGAATAACAGTATATCTTTTTCTTTGTCTCTCTTTTTGGCTCTATTATCCTCTGATCCTGCTTACATTGCTTAATTTTTCAAGTCTTTCACTTCTGCTCTGCACATTGTGTTACCACCTGCATCCTTGCAGAGAGGATTTACGACAGAACCGATGCAGCCATACTGGAGATGAAAGGTGAGAGTAGCAGCAGATTAAATAGCTATGGGGCTGACTACCCTTCATGGTATAAAGAAGGTGTATCCTACTGAGAGGTCCAAATTCAAGTGTGAACCTCACTCGTAGGAATTCTTGGCTTACAAAGAGAAGTATATTATTCTGTATCTTCTCTATTGTGTGTGACTGCAAACACTATGAAAAGCAATTTCCAAGTCTCAGGCAATTAGAGTCTTGGCCAGCTGGGGCCTTGATTCCCCAAGGTGACAAAGGACTGCTGGCTGAAGGCTCACAGTGTACACCTAAACACTTTGGCAAGTGTAGCAGGCAGGCTTCACAGGGGGATTTATAAAGTAAAGACACAGTTGTTTTTTAAAACCTCAGAGAGTTAGAAACGTCTAAGAAAGAAACAAATGAACTAGCAACAGAAATTCAGCACATGATTTCTGCTGCTTTATATAACTATCACTCCAAGTCTTTGACTTGGTCAGGAGTTGAAATCTCTGAAGTCCTTTCTGTCTTCTAGATCTGGTTGACTTACATGAAACAACAAAAGAACTTCCTTCTCACAGATGGTGATATGGCACTTTTTTTTCAAATAGTTAATATTTTCCCCAACCATAGCCTTAAATAAGGTAATACCAACATTGACTGACAATTACAGACTATTCTGTTTCACTGGGAAAAATAAATTATAAATTAAATACTGTATAGAGCTGTTGATTTTTGGATACCAGCCACAAAATAAGAACCCTATTCTAACTTAAAAAAATACACAAATAAATAAACATATTATGGTGAAGACTGAAACAAACAAGGCAGTCAAAATATAACATCCCCTTCATAACACAAAATAGTGTTCACAGTTGGATTGAGACGTTTCCAAGTTTGTTGCTGATGACAAACAGAACAAGACACCACTGATAATGGATTAAGTAGCAAAAAAATGGAGCTGAGAGCTGAGTTAAGTTTTGCTGGGAAAACAAAGACCAATTATAAATAACTGTATCAAAATTGTTGATTTGTTTTTATTTTGCTGATCAGAGTGAAGACAAAATTAATCTTCTCACTAAGATATACCTCTAATAACAACAAATCAATCCAAACTGATCCATCTTTTTGACAATCTGTGCAGTTTGCTCCTTTCTAAAATATAAAGCAAGTTTGATCTTAGTTAATTCAAATGTCAGAGCAAAAAAAGAGAAATATTAATCCATTCCTTTTTCTTCACTGGAGTTTGGATATGAGAAAGACAACGCATGTTGTCAGCATATGACTTTGTGGCTGCTCAAATCCAATGATCCAGATGCCTGTCAATATGCTATTTTTAAAACATATATGAAATGCTTTATGGAAGGAAATGGTTATGGAACTATCTCTGGATATTGATTTTCTTTCTAATTGCTTATTAACAGACTATACAGATTTTTTTTATTTTTTATTTTTTCTGATTTAGTCTCTGTTGAGATGACTTCAGCTGTGTTTACTATTATTGCTGCATTTTAAGAACTGGAATTTTTACTTTTTATTGAGGAAAGAAAGAAAAAACCCAGGAAAACCAAAACAACCCAGAAACACTATCTTTGGTACAAATAGCTAACTCTTCAAGAGGCAGTGGGAAGTCTGGAACAGTTCTGGGAAGCCTTTTGAGGAAGTACATGGACTGACTGGAGAGAGTGCAATAGAGATAAAAATATTATTATCTAGAAGTTTTGAAGGCAGACTGAATGAATTTCATGTTTAGAAGAAGGCATTTAGCTTATATATGGACCTTCACCTGTGTCATCTAAGTTAATTTGACAATAGCTAAAGCCATAAAAATTTATTTTGTCAGTTCCAGAGACAGTTCCTGTTGTAGTGATTAATTTCTCTACAGTGGAAAATTTCCTATCAAAACAGCTTTTACTTATATTTTTTTCTGTAATTTAAAGATTATTTCTGAGCAAAATATCTAGCAAAAAAAAATAAAAGGAAGGAGCAGACCTTGACAAATTCCACATGATGAAAAAATTGTGCTGGTGTTAACTTGCTCTTAGCCACGATTTTGACCTCACTCTTAAAGCAAAAAAAAATTTCACCAGAGCGCATTGATTTCTCTTCAGAAGTACACAATGGACAGAATAGTCTCCCATGATCACTGTGTTTCAAGTAGTTTCTGTGATTTGAAGACTGAAAAATAGAGCTCAACATGAAGTAGAGCTGGAAGTCTTTCAGAATTGACAGAAAAATTATTAAGTGATAAAGCATGTCATAATGTACCAATATTTACCCCAGGAGTCCAGTTACCACTTCTGTTTGCTTTTATGATGAAAAAGATTTTGGTTTGCAAAATATCACATGATTGTAACCAGATGATCTAAGTCAGATTTCCTGCTTTTGGGAAACAGCTGGGTACAAACAAACACCAAACGAGCAGTAGCAGTTGTTTCATTTTCAGCCTATGAAACTGAAGCATCTCAGAGAATTTAGAGAGACAGCAAAAATGTTTCTAATTTTGAAAGATTTCCATACAATAGAGGATATGTTTTAATGAAACATTATAAAAGATCTATTAGTGTTTTGTTTCGTTTGAATGGATGTAGACTGCAGGGGCTAGATAATGCCATGTTTATTGTTTAAAAAAAGAACTTCTTCAAATGAGAGAGGTTCTGGAATTATTTTATTTTTTGGCCAGTTACAAGATTTTTCTTCCAAGAGTAATTTATAGAGTTGACAAAAAGCCAAAGGGAATAACTGGGTCACATGATTTAGGGAAGTTTTATCTAGAACTCAGAAGAAAATGTTATATCATGCTGGTATAATTGTAGTTATAGCTGAAGAAATCCTAAAGTACTAACTCAGCCAAAAGAGTTATGGTAATGGCAATTAGTTTCTTCCAAATGGAAAAGGATAAAGGGAATTTTGAGTTGTTTGTACTGAACAGATTGTCTTCAGATAGACCAAACCATGTATTTTCCTCCGAAGTCTCCAGCTAATATAAAGAAGAATAAAACCAACACACTAAAGTTCTGGTCTTTGCAACTCTCTTTGGAAATTTAGCCCAATGAGAATGTTAGAAGTCTATTTTATTTCTGCATCATTTTGTTGAATAATCTTGAATGGCTTTAAATGCCCTCCCTCAGTCTGAAAAGCCCTGCTCATTTATTCTCTCAGCTGTATAATTCCTATATCTCATGTTCCCACACTTCAACCATATCCTGGGTGCATCAACCAGAGCATGAATAGCAGGTCAAGAGAGGTGATTCTCCTCTTCTACTCTGCACTTGTGAGACCCCACCTGGAGTACTGTGTCCAGTTCTGAAGTCCCCAACATTAGAAAGACATGGAGCTGTTGGAGGGAGTCCAGAGGAGGGCCATGGAGATGAGGATATTATAAAAATATTCTGCAAGAGTATACTGCAGGAAAGGATATTCTTGGAGTCTGAAGTACAGGCTTTGGGTAGATGTGCTAGTCCATAGCTCTAAAAAACATCTGCAAAGTGGTGGCCTTTAAGGAAAAAAAATCCTCATATGCTAGATTTTTAAAGATAGTGAGTTAGTAACATCCATTGTATTTAAGTCAATCTGTGGGTCTTCAAAATTTCATTGAAAAGGCATCAGTCACTACAGAATCTGTCTCTTGTAGAAGCAGTAAAGAAAAAAGTGACATTTCAGGGAGAAGAAGAATGTTTAATTTGAACATTCATCAAGAAATACTTACAAAATTAAATTGTGCTGCATAAAATTCAGAATGGATGCAGAATAACACTAATGTTGATGCCAGGTGCAGTGGAAATCTGAGTGCTTAAAAAACAAGAGTGAAGGAAAGAGAAAAGAACCTCGCTTCAGAGTTTCAAATGAAGGAAAGAGATTATTCTTAATAGATTATATAATTTTTAAAGAATCTTCATTTTAAACAACATGAAAAAGAAATGTAGAAAGACTGATAACATAAACAATCTCAATTAAAAGAAAGCTTTTCAAAAAAAAAAAAAGGAACTTGTTTTAAGTCAGATGAATTGTAACCCTTCACAAAATTTCAAAATTTTAACATTTTGAAAGAATGGAAAACATAAGTGAGACACATATAGTGGAGTGATTGAGGTGTGTCAAGGTAAGAAGAAGCAGGGCTCATTCTAGGAGTAAGTGGCAGAAGACCTCTGTCTCATGCCCTGCTTTTGATGGTTCTTGTACACCAGGTAACGTCTGCTCACAGCTGTAGCACTCCGGGCCAGACAGAACAGGACTAATTTTTTCTCTGACATTTTCAGAGGGTTAGACCTATTTTCAAATCTTCTTAAAGACAATGCATTGACTTAGAGGCCATTCTTTTTCCTATGGATGGCACTGTCACCACCTTGCAGATGTTTTTTGGAGCTATGGACTGACACATCTACCCAAAGCCTGTACTTCAGACTCCAAGAATATCCTTTCCTGCAGTATACTCTTGCAGAATATTTTTATAATATCTTCCCCAAGAATAAGAAGGGTTCATTTCTTCTAAATTTGCCAGTCTCACTCACTTTTTGAGGATTAGGATCCTTAAGGAGATTCAACAGTCCTTGGCATTCCTCCTAGGTTGAACATCACTTGGAAAGATCATCTACTGAATGAGAAGACATGTTTGTATATTAACTGTAGTATTTATTGAGTATTCCCAGATATAAGTGAATCAGTGTGATAAAAAATGCAAAAGCTGAGGGTCTTTGAAAACTTAGTGAAAAGAATTTGCTTGTGAAGTAGAAAGACATTATTTGCAAGGAATTATGTTTAAAATGCATACAAAGGAGATCAGACAATAACCATAATGGTTCTTTGTGAAGATAACATTTGTGAATATGTTTATTTCTCCTTGAGGGGAAAACACATTGATTGATTCCAAACATTGCTGCAGACTATCGTTCTTGTCCTATATCACTCGTTTTTTTCTGGACGTATGTTTCTTAGATTGTCATCTTATTTGTGGCATTCTACTAGATCATCATGGCTCTTCCTGACATCCATTTAACTTGGTTTTCTGGGGGTTTTGATTTTTTTCTTTTGATGTCAGTGCTCAGAAATGGGATGAGTCAACTCTACTATATTTAAACTTTGTAAAGAAGACATAAGACTGACATCTTAATATTTCATGAACCATCTGAGCTGTGTAAACTTTTGTGCAAAACATCCAAATTAAAAACTTCACACAAATGAATAAGCTACCTTCAAGATTCCCTCATAGTTTATTTCTCCATTAAATCAATTAGTTGTCTCAAATCTTCCACTGTTTTATATTCTTTGCCTGAATTTTCATTTTAAAAATGGTGGTGTTATCTCAAGAAAGGGTTTGTTTTCTAAACTATTTTAAACAAATTTTACTTACCACTAGAGACTGGTACTTTTAACCATCTGTACATTTTTCCCATTACTAGTTTAGAGAAGGTTCCCTCTTATGTTTCACCAATGTTGCACCTAGACTTAGAACTGCCTCTCCTGGAAAGATTTTCCCTAGAAAAGGACAGCTACAAATCTGTCAGGAGTTCTCTCAGGAACTCAAGCAACAAAAGCCACTAGATCTTCCAACTTCCTCATCCTCTGTTACCCTTTCATATCAGTCTTGTTGCCATCAATATCTTCAGTCCACACAATATTCTTTCTGTTTATCTCTATTGACTTTGTAGAACTTTCATTTTTTCTCTTATTTACCTGGTTTTGGGGCCCAAACATTATTAAACCTAGCACATTCTGTAGTTTTCTTAGCAGTTTTTGATCACTCTAAGGTACACAGCAAGCTCCTGGCAAATGGATTGGGAGACACCCTGCTCATCTCTTTTCAAGATATTTTGGCGAGCCCTTGAATTGTTGCTTTCTAAAGGATGAGGATGCCAGTGTTTCTCATTTTCTCCAAATATCTCAAAAAAGGATAAAAAGGCTTTTGGGTGCCTGGCAGAGTTCCTTTAGACATTCATCGTCATACTAATCAGGCCGTCCAACACTTCGCATCTCACAGACAGCTGTAGTAAATGGCACAGCTAGTGCCTAAGCAAATCCCTCCCAATCATTTTAATGTGACAGAAGTAATTAACTCCATTAGCATGACTGAATCTGTCTGCACTTAGAAATAATCAATCTAATTTCCATTCTAAGAGAATTAAACCCTTTGATGAAAAAAAATGCATTTCAGAAGTACATGCTTGCTGGCAATTTGGGGAAAAAATAATCTGTTGGGTAAAAAATGCGTCTGGACAGAGCTGAAATATGCTTTTAATACCCCCAAAATAATATAAAGTGGAACAATTTTTTCTGAGTTGCTTTTAATCCTAAAGCAAATTATCAAAATATATTAACATTCTCATATTAATGCCATTTAAACTATCAGATAAAGGTTTATTTTCCCTTCATGAGTCCACAGCTTTTTGGTTAAAATAATTCAGAAAGTACTCAGCATCAAATGAGCAAAGGTTGAACTTAATCTAAAGGCACTAGCCAGTGTGTGTTCCTGCAAAGGAAACAAAATACCTTAGAGCTCATTGTCTGAGATGTGCAGCATTCCTTCCCATCCATAGCTAGTTTTGGGTATGGCCATATCCAGTCATGTAAACTGAACAACCCCAGAAGATGAAAAAGCAGCATCCTCCTGGGGTTGCCCTGTAGATCACAAATGCATATAGCACTGTGTTTTGTGCTTTCAGACATATAAAAAATTACCCTGGCATCTTCACATAGATCCTGGGAGGAAGATGTTTTTAGATGGTCTTACAGGCTATCTAGGTACTGCTGAATAAAATATCAGAACTCCAAATCTAACACAAGCACATATATCACAAAAAGATTTAGAGAAGAATTTGCTCTGTAATCTCACTAAATAGCTGTTTATGTCAGTTTCCATCATATTGAAGTTTTTCAGATACACCATACATTGAATTACCAGCAGATTAAGACCTTGCTTACTCTGAGGCAAGAAGATAAAATGAAGCTGCTAGAAAACATATAAAGTCAAAGAATCAGACTTGGTATCTTACTAAATCCAATCTTCATCTCTTCAGGATACGACATGTTTAATTACCTTGTTGCCAGGAAGCATTATTTTTCTCCTTCCCCCTCATATTTTAAATCTTCTACCTCAGTTACAATTCACTGTTGTCTTTAATCACAATTACTATTTTTAAAAACCTTGTCTGCACACCTTCCTTCTGTCTTCTGTCTTTAATAGGCTGGAATTTCATTAAATGGAGAGGAGAGAAACCATATAGTTTATATACATGAATACGTATGTCTAAGGAAAGAGAATTTATTAAGGTCACTTAAACAGGATTTAGTAAGAGGTATTTTAGATGAGGCAAAGGACATGAGAGTACGCTACATTCAGTTTTAGCCATCATCCAAACTCACTAAATCACAACAGACAAGTCTTGCAAAAGAAATTAGCAAATATAAAATACATCCAATTTCTCACATGAAAAGAAATGGTTGAATTAACATCAGGCTACTGCAGCAAGGACAAGAAGCATCCAGCTGGCTCTTGAATTATACAAAGACACATTACCATCTCATTATGACTGTGAAGTAATAACTAAAAAAAACTAATTTCAAGTGACAATACATAAATTTTCAAATTTTATTTGTATGTCCTCAAAATTGTGATGAGTAAGAAGCAGAAGAGATTGGACTTTATAAAGAAAAACATTAAAAAGAAGAAAATTTACATTTACCTCTTGAAATTGTCTTGAAGGAGAAATCAAATGTTCTTAAAAAATATATATTAAAAAAAAAATCAAATGTTTTCCTCTCCAAAGAGTGTTTTTTTAACCAAAGATCAATTAAAAGAGATTGGGGAGAAACTACTTGCAAACATCTGTTTCAGCAAAATAGGATTTTTCTAGTGTTCTTTAAGGTTAATTTTATTCATGCAACATGTCATGAATGTTTGATCAACTCTCTGTTTACATTGGTATTTGTGTATCTAGCCTTCATCTTTTCCTATGGTAAAGAGCATTCCAAACAGAGAGTAGAAATAAACCAATGTGAATTAAGTGTGCCATAGCATAAATGGTAAATTTCTAAGTATGCATTTGCAGAGCAATAAATGCAAGAGGTACCATGTGAACAAATCTCAGGCTAAGCTCTACAGGCACAAACCATACCTTGAATCACAGATGATAAAGAAAGGTATCATCAAAGCTAAATCACTAATTATTCCTGACTGAAAAACATGATTTTGTTTGTGAGGCTGAATGGTATGAGTCATTTACCTGATCTTAGTGCTAAAACAAAATGATGATATCGGTGCTTAACTTAAGCCAGTATTTGTGAAACTAGTGATATTATATGGCCAAAGGATGTGGCGAGTTGATCCATGTAACACTTTCTGACAATGTTACCATTAATTTCTAAATTTTGGCCCACACTTGGTGCAAACTGATGGAATCTTTGGGACTGTATTTTGGAGAAGGCTCTATTTTGTTGTTCTCATAGAAATGGAAACTTCAGAAATAAAAATGAGACCTGTAAGAAGGGCAGAGATCAAGCTATGCCCCTGAATGCAGCAATCTGTAGCGATCTGGATTCCAGTGTGTTTGAAGGCAGTAGTTAAACCTGGTGGTTTCCTCTCAGGGGAGTACCTGGGCTCTGAATGCTCTGGTATTCCCTCAGGACATACTGCAGTAGGGCTCATCTCATGTGGCTGAAGGAAGAAAAGAAATCAGGGAGAGAAGGACTGTAATTTGTGAGGCCTGTAGATCCACAGACAAACCTGGAAAAATCTTCATATCCACTGGTGAATCACTGTCTCTACAGAGCCTGGTGGTGTACCAGAGCCAGGGCTGCCGCAAGTCTACCATCATGTTTTCACACAGCAGAGTGTGTAGCAAGAGACAACAGCTATGAGGCAGTGCAGAGAGGTTTTCCACAGGTTGTGGACACTACAGAGTGTGGAAACTCTGCCCTAACTAGCTACAAGCTTCCAGAAGATGACCGTGTCCTTTGTGTTTCCAAAGGCACAACACCAAGAGTGCGTTTTGGGAAACTGTAGCTGCTTCATGGGCTAAGTTGAAATACATCCACAATGTTACAGCATGCTGTGAGGTTGGAAAGCAGTGGTATTTCCCATCAGCTCGAGTTTTCACATGGCTGTTGCTGATGACATAATGCTTAAATCAATTTTTGTGGGTAACAAACATTTTGTTTTGACTTCCTCACTGTCAGCTGCAACTTTGGGCACTATCTGTGGGATTAGCACAAACCCTATTTACAGGAAATTTTGTAGATCAGAAATAAAATTTCTGCATTTTTCAGCTTCTCTGGTACTCTGGGAATGGCTCAGCCTGACATTCTCTGACTTAGTTCTCAGACACCTGAAAGAAAAAGAGCATTTTAAGAGAGTGCTGAAATGCTTATTAACCATGCTCCTCTAGGGAGCTGAAGAGCTGTACTGAAACATACCCCACAGTCTCGCTCTCGTTCTGCTGAAGTGCTGCAGGGTGCTTATGTCTGTCTGAAGTGGTGCATCATTCCCCTTGACTCATCAGGTGACACTGTCAGTCTTCAGTAGAAACAGAGCGAGTTAAAGCACAGTCAGTGTCATGAGCAAACAGGCCAACTTCACCGTTACCACAGGGCCTTTTAGGGCCTGTCATAGATAAAATACACATGTAATAAAAAAGTTTGAGTTAGTCTTCTCAAATGAAAATTCTAACTAGACTGTTCTTCAGGTTAAGAATTTTTTTCTCCACCAAATTCAGTGAGATTAAAATATCTATTGAAACATAATAACGGAAGAAAGGTTCACTGTTCATTTATTCATTTATGTTCCCTTCTTATGAAGGGAAGATACTTGTATTGATTTGTTCATTTTAGGGTAGCTGCAGACATAAAATATTCTACTGTAAATGGTCCTGACAACTGTTTTTAACCTTTTTACCCCACATTTCCAGCCAGAAGCAGTCAGCAATGTGTAGAATTGCCTAATGGATATTTGCACACCTGAGTAAAGTTCTGCATTGGCAATGTTTCCAAGGTATGGGTTTTGGACAATGCAAGACTCCTCTTTCAAAGCACATGGATACAGGGTCTTACATTTAATAATAGGAAAAAAATAGGAATGGAATTTGTAATTAAATATATTTTAATGCCATTTTCTCATCTGAATCTACTTTGTTTCAAAATGTGTTATTCCAAGTGCTGTTGTTATACATGTACAAATTCAGTTTGCTTTTATTAAAGCAATTGACTTGCTGATTGAAAAACCTCTGAGGTATCTAGTGGAAGAGATGAGATGAAAAAAATAAAACTTTTTGTATTCTTTAGTATTATACTAAGCAGGTTTATGATGAATAAAAGGAATGTAAGATTTATAAGGAAAAAAAAAAGTTATAATAACTCTCGTGAGAACAGAACACTCCTCCTTTTTTTTTTTCTTTCTCCAAAAAGACTCCTTTAAAATTTCAGATGTAACTTGAGTCTCAAATGTCTCTTGATGTTTTTCCCTCTGCATTATGTCTTCCTGACTTTATCAATTCTGACTGCTGTTTGTAACTTCTAACATTCAATTTGCAAAGAGATCTTCTAAATATATAAAAATAATGAAATAATTATCTGGGAAATATCTATTTTATGTTTCTAGAGACCATTCAAAACTCTATTAATTAATTTCAACAGCTTCTTGATTTGGAGCTGATCTCTGTACATGGAGTTACTCATATTCATACAAAATACTAGAAGTGTGTGTGAACCTTAGGATGTAAAACTGTCCAAATGTGCAAAAACAATCTTGAAAGAAGATAGGAAACTCATCGGGTATTTTAAGACCCATATCTACCTGCATGTGTAGCATATTCCTATACAACACTTCGCCTTTAAAAAGAGTGGTGCTTCTTTATTTCAGCTCGTTTTCATTCTGTATCAGCTATCAGCTGTGCAAAAAAAACCCAGTGCAAAACATGCATGCATTAAAAAAAAAAAAAAAGCCTTTAAAATATTGCCCATTCTTTATTAGAGACTCCAAATATTGGCATATTATGTTTAATAGATACAGTAAAGTTAACTAAGAGACCAAGATTTTAAAAATAAAATTAATTGAAATACATAATAATTTTAGCAAGTGAGAACATTAAAACCTATGCTTAGCCTATAGATGTTTTTTTAGCAGAAAATGCAGCATCTTCAGAAAGATTCAGTTAGTATCTTGTGGAAAAAGGAAGCCATGTTTCTTGGACCAGAATTCCAACTGCCAATAAAATACAGCATCTTCACTTATATTACCAACTGCAGTCATAAAAGGCAACTAGCAAATATTTATACACACTACATTAGCCAATCTCTTACTAAGATTTCTAATATTGAAGCTCAAAAAATAGACATATAAAGAGATAAAAAAATGAAACCAAAATTATTTTCTGAAGGTTAGAGCCTAAATAAGCTTGAGACTTAAAGTTTCCTAACGTGAGATACTCAGCTTTAACTCTATGGGTGTGCATGCAGACCTTTATAAACACAGAGGAAGAATAAATTCTTCAAGAGAATTTATAGAAACATTTTGCAATTGTCACTACACATCTATGCTTAGATTGGCATCTGTATAATTCCAAAGGGATTGGATGCCTTCTCATTCAATACTCAGGAGCTCCTAAGCAAAAGAATAATAATAATAAAAAAATAGTCAGGCCAAGTGAGTTTGGTGACCTCCAGGATGACCTAGACAGGCTGAAGGAGTGGGTGGGCAGGAACCTTATGAAGTTTGACAGGGAGAAGTGTAAGGTCTTGCACCTGAGAACATATAATGCAGGAGCACAATTCAGACTGGGATCCACCTGGCTGGAGAGCAGCCCTGTGGAAAGGGACTTGGATTCTTGGTGAATAACAGGCTCAACATGAGTGAACTGTGTGCTGCAGCAGCAAAAAAAACCCAACAGGATGCTGAGCTGCACCAAAAAGGCCATCACCAGCAGAGACAAATAATTCATCATCCTGCTCATATTCGGCACTTGTCAGACCGCACCTAGATTATTGTGTTCATTTTTGGTCCCTGCTCAAGAAAAAGGGTGTGGACAGGCTGGAGAGGGTCCAGACAAGGACCGCAGGGATGATCAGAGAACTGGAGAACCTGCCATATAAGGAGAGGCTGAGAAAACTAAAAAGATTGGACCAGAGGATCCTTGAGGTCCTTCCAACCTGGCATTCCATGATTCCATGACTGTCTACCTCTTCATCCATCTTCTGTATAAGTTAAACTGACAACCTACAACAGTCAAGGGTCGGGGAGCCAGTTGAATTCACTTTGCCAGAGGAAGGACCCAGAGAGGACAGGGATCTCAGAGTCGACTCGAGCGACAAGCAATAGTGCTCTCTAGTGGCAAAATTCCAATCCTACATTGTAGTACAAAAATGCTGAACCTGCCCACGAATACCCACGCATTTGACTCACCAAGGCAGCGCCGCCGTCATATGCCAAACAAGCACACAAGGCAACTGTTCCCTTCTACTGCCCCATTAGGTCTCCTCTTCAATCTAGGTTATTTGGCTTTGACCATGAAAAGCATTTCCCAGCAGAAAAGAGCCACGGGTGCTCAGTGCAATTTATGTGTCACTTTGGGTATATCTAACCTCCTCCATTTAATCATCTAAAATGTAGATGTAATAATTTCTACAAACAAAATGTTGCACATAAGGTATGCTTCATTAATGTCTTAAAATCACTTTGAGGTCCGCAGATGGTGAATGATATAAAGAAATTAAATATATATTTGTGTCAGTAATTTTTGGGATAGTAGTTCCTCAAATCCCATGAAAGCTTTAGACTGATGCTTCAAATTAAAATTAAATGTGTAGGTAGATTTGATTTTCCCCAGTTTCCATCTCTTCCCACATGTCCTTTCCTTTTAAAAGTACATTATTTTGGCTTTTTTTAAACTCTAATGTCTGAAAGACATGAGATGTGCTACATCTTAGCTATCTAAAGCTTTGCAAATTTTTTGAGAGCAATTATATTGCAGTACAGTTCTTTTACATGTACTTCATGGCTCATGTTTGGAAAAAAAGTGACAAAATAAAACAAAATAAACTTTAATATTCACCTATAATCTTAGCCAATTAGTTTTTTGGGTTTTTTGCACATTTATATTTCAGAAGAAGATGCACACTTGAAAGACAGTATTTTTTTGGCTAAAATAATTACATTTCTTCACAAAGTTTGTCTTGGACTTATGAGAAAACCTCCGATTAATTAAAATATAGTTTTATTATTCTGAATGCAAGTAGCCATGAAAATTAGAATACAATGAGGTTCATACCTCATATTGCATGTCTATGTCTGAGTTTTCAAGCCTCCAGGAAAACTGCAAAATTTTCCTGACATATGCCAATGTCAAGAAAATCAGGAAGTTAGTAGCAGAGCAGACAATTAATTAATAAATAATAATAAACTAACAAACAGATACATTTTAATAGCTCTCAACAGATGGACACCTAAACATTTCTACATAATCTGAGAAATAAGCACCTGAAGGAGTAAGGTTGATTTCATTAAAAAAACCCAACATCCAAAATAACCAAAATAATTTTAAAAAACCCGACACAAAATACCCAGCATAACTTCTAAATGTCATCACACAACAAAGAAAGGTGATGTTAACCAATCAGAAAGTCATTCCTCTCCTAAGGCACAGTATGGGATTATCAACCCAATAAGTACCTTTTTGTCTTTGGTGAATGTGTGGCCTTGTTTTCAAAAGGTATTTATGTTACTCAGGTGTTCCTGAGAACTTTATGATCTTCAGTGTTGCTTTTTCCACTTCACACCTGGAAAAGATGCCTTGTGCACTGGTGTGAACAGAAGTCTTGTCCTGGAGTGGTACCTCAGTATCCAGTGCCAGAAGTACTCTTACACTGCTGAGTTCTTCATTTAGGCATAGCCAGAAGGACTGGCTTAAAAAAAAAGTGTCCTTATTGGAAATGCTTTAGCTTTTTCATGCACTATAACAGCTTAAAACAGTTCACAACTACTGCTCAAAATGGCAGTTTCTAAGGGGGCTTTGGTTTGGCCAAATGCAGGGAAATCTCCTTCAAGTATGCACAAGTCATGCAATTCCAGAAGTTTTTCTGCCTAATTTCAATCACTCAAAGAGGGATTTAAAAAAAATAAAATATATAAAACAAAACAAAATACAAGAGGTCTTAGGATGGAGATGCATTTATACACTTCTTTCCCATCTTCCTTCCAGAAATGCCTGAAGGATATTAAGGATATTACAGCCATCAACACTGGTTTAAGATAATGACCTAGATGAGGCAGTCTTCTGGCACAGAATATTTCAGACCAAATGGTTCAATTTTTGAAAAGACCTATCCTACTGAAAACAGAATCTTGGTGACTTATGAGACTAGGCAGTGCTAGCAGCCCTGCCAATAATGTGATTAGAAGCATTCCAACTAAAAGAAGTGTAGAAAAGCCGCTTTACCTTGCTGAGGTAAACTACATAACCTTGCAATTCTGTTGAAATATTGCAATGATACCTTGTACTGTTTCTCAGACTGTGTTGTAGCTGTTTCCACCAACAAAATGTATCAAGAGTGCATTTGGGTTGAAATAGCTCTAAAATACCTACCTTTTTGAAGAAAATGCTGAAGCCAGGAAGGACAGGTCAAGGACAAAAATTGCTTTACTGCTTTAATTTAAAGTAATTCCATTTCTCTTCAGGTTTTCTGCTTTCTATTGCACACTTGACATGACTCAGATAATTTCTTTCTTCCAACCAGATTTTTTGGTAAGAACAGTTCTAATTATACCACAAACTGTATAAAAATATATATATTATTTCCTATTTTTACTATGAAAGGTAAGATTTGAAAGCTGAAGATTAAGAATAGGAGAAAAACTTACTCCCAAAACATAAACAATTTGACAGCATTTTGGTTTTTTAGTACTTATTTCCGTGTACTCTGGTGCTATCAGAGGGCAAAACCCCTGGCCTGTTGAAAATATGTCATAAGGAGTAATGAGGAACACTACCAGGATTCTTGTGCTAACTCTGAGTCTGATCTAGAGCAGAAAATATTTTTTTTTTTAATTGGGAAAACAGCCTTTTGTTATCCTTCCTGCAGCCCTCTCTCTGTCATACGAATAGTGGTCTCTTCGCCTCTGTCATTTCGTACCACCACATTCCAGTGCTCCTGCCTTGGCTTTTACCAAGAGTAGCTGACTGGGGTTCCAGGATTCCTCATCTCTCTTTCTCCATTGGCAGCTCTGCATAACTGTGGCTGAAATCAGTGGGACAGCTCCCACTGACCTCAACAGGATCAGCATTTCTTCTGGTTAAAACATCAAAACCTTCTTCAGAGCATAAAGAAGGTGAAGGACTAGTTGCAGGTGGTGAGGACCAGCCTGCCTGGTCCCAGCTTGGTGCGGTTATCAGGAATATTACATAATGTAAAGGTTTCAGCATAACTTAAGGGGGAATTAAGATGAATCTTGTTTGGGAATATTTTTATTGTTGCTATTTTTTGTGTCACTGGTCATCTTGCTGTCTATGAAACATCTGTGTGTGCTTTCTGCCCCCAAAAGCTACCTTATTTATGCACATACACTGACATTCTCAATAGTGAATGCAAAAACAGGGCTGGAGCTCTAAGAGCTACCTTCTGCTTTTTATGTACAGCAAACTTCTTGACTGCCTGGAGTTAGATAAAAACAGTACAAGTATAAAGCTCCCAGGCTGAGGTCAGGCAGGGCTTGTGCATGCTTGTGACCTGCAAGGAAAAGCTATCTTACAAGATGTGTTGTGTGTTGTTCTGTTTCCCTCTACTGTTTTAGCTGCCATCCTCATCAGACGTCTATTCATGGGCAATAAGAAAACTCTGAGCAGCCATAACAGTTGAATAGATGACAGAGAGAGGGGTCAGGAGACTTTAAAAAAGCTTTTTTTTTTTTTTGGCCAGGAAGGTTCTTCCTTCCTGGGTTTGGCTGGAGAAGTGTCCCTTAGCCTAAGTCTCCAATGTGCACCTTAAAGATGTCCAAAGGAGCTTCCCATGTAAAGGAGGACTTTCCAAAGCTCTCAGATGAGAGCAAGCTGTCTTCTGGAGCCCCCTCTGAGCAGGAACAGTGCCTGGGGAGATCCCACTGATGCAGGATGGCCTGGTATGTGGCTGGCCAAGCTGACACAAGCAGTGACTGAGTTGGAAATGGGCATGCAGGAAAAAGGGAACAAGGATTCTCACAGCTCCTGAAACATTTTGGAGGATTAGGTTCAAGTCACCCTGAGCTAGTCAAGCACCACTCTATCCATGCTGCCTTTAAGAGGATGGTATGAACTTGATGCAGGCCACTTCCTATGTTTAAGTGGGGGCCAAAGCAACTGGGGCATTTCAGAGATGACAAGATGAGAAGAGCATGTTGGCAGTATGGGAGCCTGGGATTAATCACAAGCTCTTTCCTCAGGTAACACAGTTACCTGGGAGACCACTGCAGACAGAGTAACTTACGTAAGTCTTCACTCACATTTTTACAGAGTACATGTGATTGTCAAAACAATATTTAAAAGTAATAGTTCCTAACCTGCACCTGAAGTAATGAGCACAGAATTAGCATAACTAGACATTCAGGCAATAGTAAAATATATGAAAGTTTCCATTTTGCCATTTTCCCAGATGAAGATGAGTAAGATGAGTAGAAAATTCTGCACCTCCCCCTGTTGTTTACTGATGTTCACAACCATTTTGTGATGCAGTAACACATCTGCTGAAGAAATGGTAATGTTCAACTGCTATTGACATCTAATACCCTATGGGTTATATTTATTCAACTGGCTTATGCTTGACTTTTCATTGCTGTTAAGTAATTTATATAAAACAAATTATAAAGGTCACTAAGCTTAGTTGGATTTTAATGGTAATGAAGACAGCAACCTTGTATTACCAATTTATCATAATTCTGTGAGTGAGATCTGTCATATTTTTTCTGGTTCCTGACAATAGTATTTTGTAAACACCAATAAAGACACCAATTCCACTTACTTTCTTTTGATGTAGAGGACAAGTTGAGATTTCCAGTGCCTTCAGGGTGATGTGCTCTTCAGTACATTATGAGACTGAGACTGTGACTGTGATATGTTACTCAGGGTTTAGCCTAGAGGAAAGGACATTTCATTGATCTGCATGCCAAATGCAGCATCCATTATTCACAATTCTTCAGAGAAATAAACCTTCTGGAATAAATTTTTCTTTGAGATAACCTGTGAATTCTAATAGGGGTTTGTGGTACAGATACTGCTCATCATTCTGGTAGTCGCTTTTGACAGGACATTCTGAATTTGGAAAAATGAGATGAACAGGACAACTTAGTGAATGGTGGGAACTTAGTTAATAAACTTCGAAAACAGAGTGACCAAAGCATCTGAAGTGTGTAGCTTCAGAACAAAAGTTCACAGGAAAACTGTGAGACTTCATGTCTGAAAGAAATAAGTAAATCAGATGTAAGTGCTTCATCCAAGTATTTGCAAGAAAACACATAATGAAGGTAATGCATTATTTTAGTGACTTCTAAGACTACATTTCTAAAAGAACAAATCAAAATAATCAAAATAATCAAAATAATATTTTTTGTTTCCTTTTTTAGGTGGGAGGTTTTGTATTTAGAACATGTAATATAACTACAAGCAGGAAAAAATTAAAAAGCTTGAAGGACAGTATCTTAAAAAAAACCCAGACAAAATTGAAAAAGAAAAATCTGCTACAAATTACACAGAATTTTATTAAAAATATATGCATTTGGCAAATGAGAGTGTTTTGGTTTTGGTTGGTCTATTTGGGTTGTTTTTGTTAAAATATTTATTTATTTATTCATTTATTTCTTTGTTTGTTTTCTGAGGAAAGAAAGAGAAGGTTTTGTGCTTAAGGAGAACAGCTTAAGACTCGCTTTCACTTTTCCCAAATATCTGATAGTTTGAAAGTATTTTGGCTTTATAAAGGAACACCTGACATATGAATCAATTGCCCATGCATTGTATCTGGCACCTTTTGAGCTTTCTGGGATATCACAGCTGGCCCCCATCATGTAATACTCTCTGTCTTTAGGTCTGACGTGACACATCTGAGCAACCTGGGCTTTGGCCACTGCAAAAGAGCTGTAGGAAGAGCTACAGACAAGACAGGACCATTGAGATGGGACCATCCATAACACAAGCAGACAGATACACTTACCCATTGTGCACAGAAAGGGACCAGACAAGAGGAAACAAGGAACGTCAAGAGCTCTATTTATCTGAATATATTTTATGCAAAAATAATAAGAAAAATCATAAAGAAAATCATGTCCAAATCTCACTCTGTAAGCTGTAATGCATTCTGTGATGCCTAGACTACTAGAGAACCAAACCTGTTGTTTAATTTAAAAGTATGATCTTGGAAAATGAAGCAGGAAGCTTCAATAAAAGTGATTTCAGGGGTACAGAGGCTACAGTTCTCTGAACAACGAACATAAAGATCTCACTCCTATCTCAGAGACCCATACATATTCTTTACAGCAGCTCACTTATTTATGAAGATTGTGCATATTGCAATTAATCCAAAGAAGCTTTCCTAAATGCAGCTTTTCATAGGTTTTGCTTAAGGAAAGCCAGTACCAAACATGGAGTATTTTGTCCATCTAACCTTTATAACATGAAACATTAAGGCATTGCCCCCAGTTTGCATCCTACAGCAGAAGCAGTCAGAATCTGACAGGAATTCACAAAAGCAAGTGTAACATACATCACATTTTGATAATTAATAAAAAGGACAAGCTTGCAAAGCTTAAAAATCAATGTACAGTCTTCTTACTGTCTACTAGACTATAAGCTGGTTTCAAAGCATCACAGGCTTGCCCTTCATGTTGATTATTAAGGTGTGCTATATGTTACCTCAGCTGAGCCCCCAGAATACTGTCTCACTGTCTCAGCTGAGGGATGCAGGCTCTACACAGTGTATGGAGGAGACTCTTGAGAGAATTGCTGGCTGTATGAGCAATGACTTGCAGTTTTCATTGAGATTTGAGGTTCACCAAAACTGACATGTTAGAAGACAGATATTAAAAATAAGAAAAAATGGAAAAAGGATTAATATAATAGCTTTCAGATAATGAAATAGATGCAAATATTTCTATAAAAAGGGCATACCTCCACATTAGAAGTTACACTGTAACATAATTAGCTTTCAGAATAGAACAGCTATTTTATAATTCTGAAATTTACCTGACATCAGTAGTCAGTGTTGCTAGCACAATAAAACTGCTCCAGTGACACCGTGGGCATCAGTGAGAAATCTAATAGGGGAAAAAAAAGTGAATAAGTTAAGAGACTTATTAGGTCTACTTTTGTTAGAAATCGCACTTTATTTTCTTTATCTTATTTAAACTTTCAAGTTTTTTTGCATTCCATTAACTGCTGACATTATTATCAACTTGCCTGAATACTGTAGTCAGTAGAGTACATTTCTTCTGGTGGAAAAGACCTATTTGGTTCGATTTCTGCTGATGTTCTCATGAATCAACAACAATGTTCTTTCAACCTAATTGTTTGGAGAAAATTTTCTGTTTTCTTATCTGAGAACAGCTGCTTGTGCTTGTCTTCCACAGATTCCACTAGAATTTTTTATTTGGTGAAGAGAAAACAACCAGACTGTTGGTCATCTATCTTTAGCGTGCTACCATTTCAGTTGCTGAAGGATTTTAATTTTGTTGTGCTCTAATCTCACCGAGAATTCCTTCTGTCTCTTCATGTGATTTATGAGCTAGGTAAGTCTGGCAGACACTCAGGTCTCCAGAGTCATCTAGACACTTTACTGGGATTAAAAGATACAGAATTAGGCTGCATCCTGGACAAAACTGTAGTGCATGCATCAGTTTTATCTCATTTTCTACAGTTTTCAAATATTTGTGGGCGTCCTCTGTGAAGCTGTGGTATCTCTTAATCTGCAGTGTCTTCCAGTAGTCCTATAGAGACTGTAGCTAAGTACAGCAACTGAGGTGAAGGAGCTGTAGTCGCCAGGTCCTATCTTGGAAAACTTGAACAGTTGTTGCCTGTTTCCGAGATAACAACATTGGAAATCTGTGACTATGTGAGATATCTATTAACACTCAATTAGCAGCGTATATTAGATTACTAAATCCAAAAAACAACACTAGCTACTAAGAAGAAAATTAGCTGTATTCCTACTGAAACCAGGACATCTTCATTTATGTGGTCAGTCTGTCCCTAAGCCAACTTTTTCCACAACTGCCTTGGCATCATACCAGTTATGTAAGTGCCCACCTTGTAAAACTGTAACCTGCAAAAAAATTCTATTTGATGAACCTTTTTTTTTTTCTTTTAAATATGTAATTCCTTCCTGATCCCAAACGGTGTTATTAGAAAGACTTTGAGTGCCTAACTACGGATACCCCTCACTAAATAGCCAGCTGCAGTCAATTCCCACTGCTTCAAAATAAAAGATGCATGTGTAGAGGAAGAGGAGAATTTACAAGTCAAATCATGGCCCTGACTCTTACAGCTGATCAGCTGAAACCCTGAAGAATGAGATCTGATTATAATCATAGTCCTAATGCAAAGCTGGAAGTGTTAAGAGGGCATATTGAGGGCAATGAAATCTATCCTGCTCAGTTTGGGCTTAGTGGATGAAAAAGGAAATAGAATGACTCAGTCCCCATGTGGTTTTGGATGCAGGCAGAAGAATGTCTTCCCAAAATGAAGTTAAAGGATAACTCTCTCAACAAAATGTGGCCGTGCTTTGCAGTTCTGATTTTAAAATATGCATCTTTCTGGAGATGGAAAAAGAGATAGGGATTCAATGTTCATTACATGAGTATTTCTGGTGGTTTTGGTTTTTTCTCTTTAATTAGGAATGAAGAAAGAG
>NW_009953649.1:346245-351603 GCF_000747805.2 Chaetura pelagica
GAGTGTCTGAGGGAGGGAATGGTAGAGGTATATTCAGAAAATGTGTTATCTACTTGAGTTTGAAGTTTGAAATCCTTGACATTTCAAAACAGGCTTGTCCATTAAATTCTGGCTTTTATGGTTGCTTTGACATTGCATGTTTGAGCTGCTGCTTGTCTGTGACTCTGCTCCTGACGTATTCTGTTTGTTAGTTCTATTTAGATGCATCTCTATGACTGGCACAGGAAAGAGGAAGATTTTCCTCTAGATAATTATTAATTAGACAGTTATTATTTACGTTAGTGCAGTAAACTAGAGACATCAGGTCTGGACTAGCACCAGGCATTGATAGCATTATATGGAGGCACGGCAAAAATTAGTCTTGCTCCAGAAAGTTTGCAGTCCAGTCATGAGATAAGAAACAGGCAACAGCTGATGAATGAGACAGGTAAATTATGGCTCATGCAGTTCAGTGTGCAGAGACCACTGTTTATCTGTTGTCAAGGGTTTTTAAAGCATCCTGGCAGAAGGGATTTTTCACATGTTTCACGGTTACTTGGTACTGGAATTAATGAGTGTTCAGAACTGTATCTAATGGAGGCTAGATAAAGATAAAATGCAGTGTTTTTCCTTTTTTTTTCATAAATGCATTTGTCCGAAGGTAGTATTCTTTTATTCTCTTATTTGAGTAATATTGATGTCAATATTTATAATAATGGGATATTATGTATTTTTTTTAAGTCCCAAACAAAGGTATGTATGTTCTTCCTGCTATTCCTCTCACTAATGACATTCATCTTTGTCAGCCTTTGGTCAGTCTGTTGTTCAAAATGTGCAAGGTGGATTTTAATGTCAACTGACAGTCATGTTTTCAAGTTATTTAGCCAAAAAAAAATGCACTGTGCTGTCAATCAGACACCTGCAGTACTCTTTATATCAGAACCACTAGGAATTGAGAGTCTACCTAATATACTTTGCATTCTGCTAGTTGTCTTCAGGGGAGCAATAACTGAGGGTAGTCACAAGCTGGTAAAATCACAAGTCATATTAGGCCAGAGGTGGTGTCAGAATAATATTATCTTCCAGAAATGTCTTAATGCAGCGTGGATATCCCAATGCAGAGTCAAATTAGCGATCAGTTCCTGTGAGCCTTCAAAATCCTTAATCAGCCACGACTTTTCTGCTTTATATTCATATTTCAGGAGAAACTCTCCAAAAAGGGGGCTTAAATACACAAAATAAAAACACAGGATATTTTGCTAATCTGTTAGTAACCTTAAAAGATTATGGGAGATAGTAGTGACCAAATAGAAAAGGGTCCTGGTCCAACCTTTGGCTTTTTTTTTTCTTTTGGGGTACTGAGTCACGGATATCACAGAGTGGCTGAGTGGGAAGGCCCCTCCAGGTCTGGTCCAGCTTCCTGCTGGTCACGTGGAACAAGTTGATCAGGACCATGTTCAGTCTGAACTTTAATATCTCTAATGATGGAGACTGCAACACCCCTCTGGGCAGCTTCTTCCAGTTTTCAACCACCTTTACAATAAAAAAGTATTGTCCTATGTTCAAATTGCATGTCCTTTAAAAAAAAAAACAAAACCTTACACCCATTGCCTCCTGTCCTTTCACTGGGAACTACAGACAACATTCTGGCTCTCTTGTCTTCATTCTTTTATCAAATGTTTATAGACATTGAGGAGATCCCCTCTGAGCACTCCCATTGTCTCAGCCTCTCCTCATAGGAGAGATTCTCCAGTCCCTTCATCATTTTTGTGGCCCTTTGGTAGACTCTCTCCAGTATACTCATCTTTCTTTTGTAATATATAGCTCAGAACCAAATACTAGACTCCAGGTGTGGCCTTACCAGTGCTGAGTAGAATAATTCCAATTCAAACTAGTCTTTCTTTCATATGAAAATTACAACTACATTCAAAGTGCTGTAAGGACTGTAGTTATTTTTTTTGGTAATTCCTAGTACTTGTTACATCTTGAAAATAGTAAAAAAATCTATAGTGAGGCTCAGGTAAGGTCTGTCTATGCAATAATTACAGTGTACTTTCAAAATAGTGAGACCAGTTTTTCACAGGGTGTTCTGAGGAAAATAAGTGTGTACATTGATTGTTTGGATGCCATCAATCCACCCAAAGCAGTCATGTTTCTTGTTTATTTTTGTAAGAAAATGAAGTGAATGGTGCATATAGGTTTTGCTACATTAATTACTGGCAGGCACTACCAGTCAGTTTGACATTTCCTTCGGGTGATGAGGCCATTGATTTCAAGTTTAAAAGGTACCTGTGCAGAAGTTCTTAGACGTCTTGCAGCAAAGCTTGTCCCGTTAGCGCACAGAAAGCTGGCATGCTGGCAGGAACAATCAATAGCTCTGTTTATACAAATAACCACATTCACAAAACTCCTTTTTACCATTGTGTTCAGGGATGCCAGGCAACTTATCTGTGGCCTTCTATGTAAGCCCTAGCAAATGCCATTATTAACTGAGTTTGTTGTCAGGAGCTGGTGAATCACTGACAGAGAGATGTTTCTCAGTTGTGTTTCCACTCCCAGTGCCAAGGCATCCTAATAAAGGAGCACACATAAAAAGCTGTGCATTCGGTTCTTTTAAACCAATGGATTTTTACTCATCTTTTCCTTTTGGCAAGTTTTACCCTGATGTTGCAGATATGGTTCTGACTGCAACTTTGGCCTGTCTATGCTGCTTGGCAGAAGTGGTGCAGAGGGGATTCTTCTACCCTATTATCATCTGATCCTAAAACCATGAAGATAATGTGTCAGTCCCTCTGCTGTGAGGAAGTGTGGGTTTTTGTTACTAGAACTCCTCCTACTTGAGGTGATGTGTGAAGGGTTCTTCCTGCTTCTTTTTTCATGGTCAGTCCCATTTAAAAAAATTTTAAAAAGAAAAAAAAGAAAGAAGAAAGAAAATATAAACAAAATAAGAGTTTGCAATTGTTGTAATAAATAAGATACAGGAATGTAGGCTGATAAATGTGGGTAAAACAGTACAATAAAAAGATATTTAGTCACTCAAAGCCTGAAGCCCTCAATATGCAAAGTTGAGCAAAGTGAAGCCTAATTCATAATTCTGAAAATGCATAATTTGGTAAATATCACCATTTCTGTTATTGCTACATTGGAGTCACTATTTAGAGAACAACAAATGTGAAAATTTCACTTTTTCCAAGATAAAATCAACTAAGCTTGAAAAAGCTTAGAATTGTAGTTGCAGACTTGTCTCCTAATATCTTAAAAGTTATTGAAATGCACTAGTCTTCTAGTTCCTATTAGGGCAGAGAAAAATAAAAATAAAATAAAATAATTAATAAATCTAGATGTTTATTTTGCTATTTTACTGCAAAAACACATCCAAGACATCAATAAAGTCTACGAGTGTGGTGCTACACAGTTCTTGGTATTTTAATTTAAGAAGATTTTTTTTAATCTCCTTTAAAGAAAAGAGTTAGAACAGGAGATAAGGTTTCCTACACAGAATATGTTTCTGTAGTTCCAGATGAACCAGCTAGCAGTCATGAAGTTTCCAAATTTGTCTGAACACTTTCCTGCAGGTATGAGTGTCCCTGCATTTCTTTGTCGTTAGTATATCTAATAAAAGCCATTTGCAGAGTCCATCAGAGAGACATATAATTAGAATACTTGCGGTCAACTCAGAAAACTGAAAGTAAATACATGGAACATTTTCCCCAGGTCTGCTTGCTTATTTGTAAGTGTAAGAAAGGAGTAAGTTACACATACACACACCAATTTTGTGAGTAAACATACACTTGAAAGTCATTCAGTACAGAAGCTGTGATCCCTCTGATAATGTTTCATCTATTCATTACCAACAACTCAGCAGTCACAATCTAGTTCCTCATTAATGAAAAATCAGGTTTCTCAGTACTCTGCCTTGTTCATCATGGTGTTTTTTAACCTCATTCTTACACATGCAACACTCTGCATCTATCAGATTTGATTCACTCTAATAGGATATCTTGACAGGGAACAGCATACTGACAAGCACTTTTTAAACACCCTCCTAAATCTTTTAGAGTGTTAAAACTTTAACATTTGGGAGGAAGACTTAGTAAGAAAAGTTTGAATAAAGGAATGATTTCTTTCTTCAGACAAAAATTTGAATGCATTCCTTGCAATGCAATAAAAGAAAGAATAGAAGTTTTATTGTGATATTAGATTCTTGGATAAAAGATTTGGTTCCTAGTGAGAAATTGAATTTTTAAAAAGGGATCTAATAACAAGAGGAAGAAATATGTAATCTTTCAAATCTGAAAGAGCCTTTAAACTTTTGGGAACTTGTGGGAACTCTATGTGAGTATAAAGATGTTTCTAGTGTTCTCACATTATTTTTTTTGGTGGTTTTTTTTTAGTATTTTTTAAATTTTATTTTATTAGATAATAGAAATACCTCTAGAGATCCACACAACATTTAGAAAATTTTTATCTAGTACATACTTCATGGGAACATGTAGGCTCCTGTGAAAAGTTTCAATGCAAACCAGACCAAAAAAAAGGCTTTTTATTTCCACTTCAATATTACATTTTTTAACTTTGTCTTGTGCTTTTAAATACAGCCATCTGAGCACTGCTCAGCATTAATTCTTCTGTTCACCAACACAGTGATAAAAGTGGGAAAAAGAAATGAATGCAAACCAGGTCGACAGCCTTCTCAAGTCAAGCATAGGCTGCTGCATGAGCCTGGTGTTGCCACCTTCCCTTTTTCATTACAAACCAGTGGCTCTGTTTCACAAACAGAACTTCAGACTGTCTCATGTACTGGAGAATAAAAACATACTACTACTGGCAGTTGCTGCACTCTAAAAAAGCTGTTTAACTGTGTGGAAGCTTTGAAGGGGTATTTATCCAAAATGTTTCTCAAGGTAAATGTAGGCATCATCCATGTTAAAGGGAAGGTTCAAGAAACAGTTTTTCGGTTTCAATGCACTGATGATTACCCACTAGCATGTTCTTTCTATTGGCTGGATGTACTGACTTTGGCTGGGATAGAGTGAAATTTCTTTGCAATGGCTGGTATGGTGCTGTGTTTTCAATTTGTAACCAAAACAGTGTTAATATTATAGGGATTATTTAGTTATTGATAAACAGTGCTTGCACAGTGCCAAGGTCACTCTCTTCCAGTAGCAAGTAGGCTGTGGATTCATAAGATGTTGGGTGAGGACACAGCCAGGACAGGTGATACTAACTGACCAAAGGGATATTCCGTAACATATGACATTGCACATATAAAACTGGAAGAAGGAGGAAAAGGGGGGATGTTCACACTTACACCATTTGTCTTCCCAAACAACCTTATGGAAAATGCCTTCCTGGAAATGGCTGAACACCTTCCTGCTG
>NW_009953649.1:351713-376630 GCF_000747805.2 Chaetura pelagica
GATGCGAAGCAGAGAATTAATTCCTTGTTTTGTTTTGCTTGCATGCACAACTTGTTTCTGCTGAACTTCTTGTGCTCTGGAAAAAAAAAAAAAAAAAAAAAAAAAAGGAGGAAAGAGGTCACACCTGTGACCCTCCTATTGGGATGAGTGAACAGGACAGGTCACAAAAATTGACTAAAGTATTCCCTGCCACACATACCATACTTAGCGTAAATCTGAGGGATGATAAGGGTCAAGCTCTCTTCATTCATGTCCAGCATCCTGGGAGGACTACTGCTTGGTTCTAAAAAACATCTTATGCTCCAGAAACATGAGGAAGTAAAGAAGTCACATCAACAACCCTAATTTAGAGATTGAATGGGAGAATGGAAGAAGTACTTTCATCATTATATGGTAGAAAGTGGAGATAAGAACAGCAGCATAAGAGGCCCAGCAAATGGAGTGGATTGAAATAGGCCAGAAATAGAAGAGGATAAATATTTTCAATGTGCTGCTGAAAGAGAATCGAAGAAGTCTTTATCTATTGGAAAGCATATGTTGAAGTGTTTTCCCAGAGAGATTGTCCTGTCACTAGTTCATGAAAATACAGAATAATCCCACTCTTATTATGAGAAGGTGACTATGATATTCACCATTAGATAAGAAAATCCTTGCATGGCAGAACACTCTGTGATTAAATATGTTTTTTGTAAAGGTGTCAGCAGATAGGCTGTTACAGATCTGCACAAATCAAAGCTGCTCGAAGTGATTAGCTGTATTCAAAGAACAAAGCTTGAGGTCTGTCTGCTCTGCAATATGCAAAGATTGATTTCTTGACAGCATTGAAACCCCTTCATGATTAGCTGGAGAAAGAAATTAAATATCATTAAAAGGTCATAAGAACTTGAATGATCTGAGAATGAGGGACAGCAGAAATCTGATAAATAGTCTAGCAGAAAATTTTTTACAATTTAATATGTTAACAGAAGACATTCTGCTTGCCAAGCAGGCACTGATATAGATGGTCTTTCATTTGATTTTGAAAAAAACATTGTACAGGAAAGAGAAAAACCTATAATGAAACCTCAAGTAAAATGTAATGTAGATAGTTGATATGAATATAAAATCAGCCTTCATTTTGTTATGAAAAATGATGTTTCTCAAATAAGAATTTGACATTTCATAAAACCTCCACCCCCATGCAGTGCCTTGCTAGTTCACAAATTGCAGAAGATATTTATATTGTCTAATAACAATTTAATGGATTTTGTACTACAATATTCTTCTTTGTATACATTTAACATAATAATGATTTAGTATTTTAATTATAGATATAAATCTATTTTGATACTTTATTATCTACAATTTAGTTCAGGTTCATCTAATAAAAATAAATAAATTTTTAAAAAAATCAGAGATTCCCAACCTTTTTTCGTTTATTGAAAAAGTCTTCTGTCAGTGCCAGGAGAAATGTCTTTCTTTTTAGTCTTAAGAAGCAGAAAGGTAGCTCTAAGGACTGGCAGTTGCTGGAAATTTAAACCCCTTACATTTAGTGTAGTACTGTGTCCAGTTCTGGAGCCCCCAGCATAAGAAGGTCATGGAGCTCCTGGAGGGAGTCCAGAGGAGGGCCAAAAAGTTGAGCAAAGGACTGGAGCACCTCTCCTATGAACACAACCTGAGAGAGTTGGGGTTATTCAGGAGAGGAGAAGGCTCCAGGGAGACCTCCTCTTTCCGGTATCTGAAGGGCCTACAGGAAAGCTGGGGAGGGACTTTGTACAAGGGCTTATAGTGAGAGGACAAGGGGTAAGGGTTTTAAGCTAGAAGAGGGTAGATTTAGGTAGGACATTAGGAAAAAGTTCTATAATATGAGGGTGGTGAGACACTGGAACAGGTTGCTGAGGGAAGTTGTGGAAGCCCCATCTCTGGAGACATTCAAGGTCAGCCTTGATGGGGCTATGAGCAATCTGTTCTAGTGTGAGATGTCCCTGTTTATTCTAGGGAGGTTGGACTAAATGACCTTCAGAGGTCCCTTTCAACCCAAGACATTCTGTGATTCCTTCCATCATCCAATAAGTGGGTCACCTTCTCATAGAAGAGACAGGGTTACCTTTTATATTTTTTGCTAGTGTGACAACTTTGAAGAAGGATTTATATGCATTTCTTAAAAACTTTCTGTGTTTGCTTTCTCTATTCTTATTTACTTTCAAGGTGACACTGGAATTTTTTTAAAGATAAAAACAGTTACAGTCCTTCATATATGTTATCTGCTGACATAATGCAAATGAATCTCACTGGGGAGTCATTAAGCCTGAAATATTAAAAATATAGACATTTCTAAGATGGGCTTAATTGGAGATATGAGAAAAAAAGGCAATTTAGCTGATGTTATTACATTTTCCTTTGTTTTTAAAATACAGTTCTAATGATATTTTCTTCTTTAAGGAATTATAAAAGAAGAAATCCCTTCAGATTATATGACATAAGATATAGTATAAAAAAGATAGACCTCTTTTGCTTTAGTATTGATACATTGAAAAATATTTCAAATTGAAAAATGGGAAAGCCCATAATCTTTCAGTATCAGCACACCAAATTGCACAGACTCATGCCACCAACTTCTATGAGGCTTTGATTTCTCTCCCTTTTCTGCCTCAAATGTATCACTAGTAACATAATTGCTTTCATATTAAATATGTTTGCAGGAAGAGAAGTGATGAGCTAGCAAAAATTAGAATTATGAATTAGCTAAAATATTCACAGAATGATTCAGAACTTACATGAAGAACTGGGCACAGGTTATATAATGGGCCAAAGTGGTTTAAGATACAGTTTTAAGTAATTCTAAGAGGTAAAAATATGCAACATAAGCTCATTTGATATTCAGTACAAAAGACACAGTTTGGCAGTTCAGTAAGGTATACTGTGGGACTCCTTCTGCCAGGTCAAATATGTTGCAGTCACAACAGCTTGTGCTGATTCAAAGTTACTCAAGGGTCAGCAGATCAGTTCAAATAGTCAAGCTTTTTTAATGCCAATAACATCTGCCCACAAAAATGAATCATATCATTTCCTATGTCTTTCTACTGCCATATAAATTCATCATAAATTTTGAATCATGTTCTTCAATACGTATAAATGTAGTCACCTCTCCACAACTCTTATATCCCAATAGCTGTGCAGGAGAGTTACCACTTTATGGTTGTGGAATATGGGAGTATGATAATTCAGAATAAATGGCAAAAAAAAGCCCCATTACAATCAAGAAGAAGAAAGATTATATTGCTCAGCTGACCATTATTATAACTCTCCAGCTGTCCTTGGACCTGTAGCATGCAAAAATTGAATCATTCTAATCTGTCCGTGCACTTCAACCATGTTTGAAATGATGGACAGAAAGAAAAGTATATTGCAAAGTAGAGACTCATTAATTATAAAAATGGTTAACAGATATCTTGAAACCTTGAAGGTCCAGGGACATGACATTCACATTTGGGTCCAATGATGGACAGATTAATGTGGCTCTAACATGTTCAGCTCTCCTAAACCACACTCTTCTCCCTCAGCTGCTAGAATTATCCTGGCAAATTTACTAGAGAAAAGACTAGGATGAATCTTTAATAATGATAGAAATATCCATGTCTGAAAGTTGAAACAGTGGGTCTTTGGAAAGCCAATTACACAATGTGCCATAGTTGCCCTTCATTATCCGTCTGTGATTGATATACTAACTGTGCTGACAACAGTTTATATGCACTGAACTAGCACTGAATGCCATGGTAACCACCATACATCTTTGCTCTTTCAACTTTCCCTGACCACAAAGTCTAACAATTCTGCATATATTATTTTCCTTTTGTGCCCCCTTGCATTTTTGTCCATTGCAGATAAACTAATTTCATCTATGTTTTTTTCTCAGGGAAGACTATATCTTCTTGTCTTGCATATGAGATTTTATTATCAGCATAAATATTATTGTTGTTTCGTTTATGCTAAGTCCACTTCAGAGCCATTTTATTAATTTCAATTGTCTCCTTCAGGAAGAGCTTTGATTCCTTGAAAATCCTTAAAACAATGAAAAAAACACCTCTTCAGTTTTTCATCTATGGGCTAGGTCATATCAACAATGTAATATGCTGGTAGTCTGTTTTATTGAGAAAACTCAGGAGAAAAAAAATGAGTCAGGGTTTTCTAAGCCTTAGGAAATTGTACTTGTTGAGTTTTCTGTGCCATAACTAATATTGGTATAAAAAAAGTGCCACAGTAACTAACTTGACAGAAGTTCTGTGCTAGATAACTAACTTGATGTAATAACTTGCCATCTGATTAGATTTTTAGATTATTATTCTAATGAACTTCAGGCTCTCTTGGAGAAGCAATTGTGTCTGTAAATTCAGTTAAATGCCATGTAAACATACAAAATCACTTTCCTACTGTGGTGGTGAAACAGTAGCAGAGGTTACCTAGAGTCTGTAAGGTCTCAGTCCTTGGAGGTACTGAAAATCTGACTGGACACAGATTTTGTGCAGCCTCCTGTAGGTGACCCTGCTTTGCACAGGGAAATTAGATTAGGTGGCCTGTGGGAGGACCTTCTCATCTAAGCTATTCTATGATTCTATGAACTACAGATACTCTGCAAATACTCTGATTCCTCTCACTCAAGGACAAGAAAACGTTTTCTCAGGTGCACCTCTCTAGCCAGTCTTGTTGTTGAAGAAGTTGGAGGAGTCATTACTTTCAAGCAGCTAGCTTTGTTTAAGAATAAACCACCTATCCAAAAGGAGAAAGGTTAGCATGAAAGGGATGTAAGAAGCCCCAATAAATAAGATTTAGATTAATTCTCAACATTCTTTAGTGTTTCATACTGCAAAAATTCTTTGTGAAAAGATTTTCTGTCCTTTTCTCATTAGTTCTTCTGTTTTTTTCTTTTCCTAAGAAGCAATACTTTGATCATTTAGAGAGGTTTAATGGGAGAAATCCATAGACCAGAGACAGAAAACAGGTTATAAAATACATAAAATAAAATAAAAAAACAGGAAGAAAACAACCTTCATCTCATAAGTTCTTGCTTTGTCTACTTATCTCTCTCTTTCAGGCTTGCATTGTAAAGCTCAGTGAATTTTGGCTCAGTCATAGTATGAAGGCAGAGATAAGAGGCAGTTGATCATTGGGTTATTCAGAGTTAGAGGATGCTGCTATACAATATAATGTGCTACTTTTAGGAAGAGTGAGCTTGTGCTATTCAAGCTCAGTATAAAATAACACAAAATATTTTGGACATTTGCTGAGAAGATGGAGGTTCATCTCTCCATGAATTACAGCTAATGCAGAACAAAGAAATAGGCTAGGAAACCAGAAGTCAGGAAATGCAGAAGAAGATATGGAGAAAGTCTATAATTTTTCACCTACTAAGATCAGAGCACCATGCTAACGGGAAATCACTCTCATTTTAGAAATTTACTCTCATCTGTTGCCACAGGCTTTGCTCCTCCTAATCAGCTTTTACCACCATTCCTATGGTACAGCTGAATAAAAATTGTCAAAATCCAACTTGCATAGACAGAAAAAATTTGCACGGTCTTGCGGGAGGTCATCGTGGACAAACATGCAGGAATAAATATGATTAAGTGAATGCCAACTTTATTTACACGCCAACAACCTTATATAGTCTCTTACTGTGTCCACGTGTCCAGAACTACGCTTGTCATTGGTCAATTGTCCCAAAGCCTGCCGCGACCTAAACAGTGATTGGTTTCTTGGTCAGGGCCCAGGTGTTTCCAGTAAAGGCTGGATTGCTCACAGGCTCAGTAAAAGGGCTCTCTACACTGTTTGTATAGGACAGGCAGGTACTGCTGCCCTGTTACATACTTGAAATGAAAAAGCTTCTGTCCAATTCACGTATCTGTGCAGGAAACCAAAGAAAGCAATCTCAGTGACTTTTTGACTTGGGCTCATCTGATCTATTTCTCCATATGTTCTCTACATAGACTTCTCAGACTCTCCAAGGCACAGTGTGGATCAGTGTGGAAACAGAGAAAACATAAGTACCAAGAGGGAGGGACAGCAGCGTGAGACTGCTCTCAGCTATAGTAGTTTTATGTTTTTTAGTTCATCATACAGGACTTGGGTGTATTTGCAGTTGCAGTTGACAGGACTTGGGACTGAAATAGGGAAGAGAGATGACCCAAAGCTGAACGCAATATGGGACAGCAGAGGAGAGAGTACGAATGTAGTTAATGCTCCACAAGTAGTAGGAGGAACAGGGCAGCAGGAAATGGAAAACAAGCACAATTCTGTACCCTTTCTGTAACAGACCAAGAGACATTCTTCTTCAGGATTGTGCTGGGACTATTAGACAATGAGAAAATGTTCATTCCATTGAAAATAAAGCCAAACAAGAATCTCCGTTTGTTAGTACCTTTTGCCTATATCCAGTTAAGGTATACTTCAGAAAGTTCTTAAGGTAGGTAAAAAAATTCAGGCATAAAACTTCCCATTTAAACATGAGTGTTTGAAGAACAAGTTCCTTTTATTTTACTTGGTAGACTCTGAGTCAGCTGAGCAACTAACACTACAATAACTTTTCTGAGCCAGCCTTCTTCTAAACTAGACAGAGGGACACAAGAACAATGCAGACAATATCAAACATTACAAATTCATCAAAATAACTTTTCAAGTCCTTATTTCAGATTTTTTTGAGATTATTCTCTATAATACATGCACATTATTTCAATGTTCATTACAAGCTGTTGGCTGAAATGTTCTCTCCTGAGTTAACAGCATTCTTCTGGAGTTAAGGCATACTTTTTCCTCTTAATCCAATTTTATCTGTATCTAACATAACACTCTGCCTCATTTCTGCTGCTGTAAGTTTTTCAGAAAGAAGGCACAAAGAATCAGCTAATTAATAACATAAACATTAATTCCATACAATTGGATTAATAGTTTTCCTTATAATTCAGTGACCAAATCCTTGCTCCTGTGGATAGCCTTGACAAGCAGTTCCTTTTCTAAGCTGTCAGACACAGTACTAAAAGCTACTTGGCTGTTTCTGATTTCCACTTAAGTTAATGCAAGGCTTGCACTACTGATGTGAACAGCCATGAAGGTGGCCAGGTTAGAAAGGGAAAATTACTGAATAGAAGAAAATGGCTGCTGGAAAATACTGACAGAGAAACTGCCTGCCAACCTGGGAGCTGGGAGCCTGCAAACTAGGCCTGTGAAACTGAAACATCCTTGAAAACTGAAGCTGGCCTCTTTAAAATACATCTGGGAAGTACAATTTGCTTCTCTAATAAATTTGTAGTAACCTGTAATATACCCACTTGGTTTGTGCTCTTATATTGATTGTTGCTATATCATTGGCTTCTGCGGTTGATCCCTGCTATCTTATTGATTCATACTGTATTGATTGCTCATAGCAATTCTTTAATAGCTTGATATATATCTATTTTCTTTCTTAATTATAGATGTGCTTGCTAGTGATGATTTGCCTGGTATTTGTGATAATCTGCAGTGAAATAGAGATATTTAGGGGATATAAGCCTCCATGTCTTTGTGTATTGTGGAATCCAATGAACCCACAGTTATAATCTCTCCATATCCAGTAGCCTTGGGTAACCCTTTAGGTTGTGACAGCTATTGTTGTCCACATCATGCATTCATATACTCTATGACTTTTTTCTCTCTCTTTTGTTATGCCTTTCTCTGTTCTTTGTAAAAAGAGATAGGAATGTTTTGATAGAAATTTTCAAGTCTAAATGGTGAAGCTACATCAGTGGAACTGATGTTAAAACTCCAAAATTGACTTTCACAGGCTTTGATTCAACCCACTACAGGCAAGCTGTGCATTTCAGAGACAGAATTCAGAGACAGAAGTCCCTCCATTCTGTTCTTGTTTGCTCTTGCAAACAGGTGTCTTATTTGTGATCATCCTGTTTCTATCCAGTAATTAAGTGTAATTATGTGGAAAAAGGAGTGATTGAAAAACGTATGTCTGCAAACCTCGGTTTTGAATGGATTTGCATGACATTTAAAATACAGCTTCTCTGACTCCTCCAGCACAATATTGCAGTGCATTCTGTTTTGTTCAGTGCAGTAGAACTCAAGGTAGCAGAGGAACTGTGTTTTTCTACACAGTGACATTCATATTTTAAGCAGATTTTTAACCGGGGGTTAAAAAAGAATGCATTCATTAAATAGACAAACTACCTTGCAGGTGGTAGGGCTAAAATAATGTAACTATAAAGTAGTAATTCTCCATGTGGATTTATTGTTTCATCTTAGTTATTCTGCTTCAGAAGTCACTTATTCAGAAATTTTGTCAGCAGAAATATTTTGTCCCTATAGCTATGCTACAGGGACAAAATTAATTCTATGGCACATTTCTCTGCATAGACAATTAGCTATGGTTTATCTTTTAAGTAATAATGCAAGCTTTCTATGTGGACTGAAGTAAGACTATTTCACAATCTTACACAAGAATGAGTAGAAAAAGGCTATATAAACTGTAACATTTTTAAGAAAAACCTCTTATATTTGATGTTTATAAAGTTTTGCTGCTACAGCAGAAGTAACTCTGAAGTGAAAATTACAGTAATTGCATGTTATGTTGAAAGAGGAAATCCATATGCAATTAAAAGACAAATAAAAGCATTTTGACTACTGCTTTGAGATCTCAAAGTAGTAGCTATGGGGAAAAGTGTGTATGTCCAGAATCTGTTTTTTCACAGCTTCTCTGAACTTTTCTGTCCTTTAAGGAATCATAGAATCATAGAATCTTAGGGGCTGGAAGGGACCTCGAGAGATCATCTGGTCCAACCCCCCTGCCAGAGCAGGGTCACCTAAAGTACATCACACAGGAACTCATCCAGGTGGGTTTTGAATGTCTCCAGTGAAGGAGACTCCACAACCTCCCTGGGCAGTCTGTTCCAGTGCTCTGTCACTCTCACAGTAAAAAATTTTTTTCGGATATTCACCTTGAACTTCCTATGCTCCAATTTACACCCATTACCCCTTGTCCTATCACTGGTCATCACCGAGAAAAGCCTAACTCCGTCCCCCTGACACTCACCCCTTACATATTTGTAAACATTGATGAGGTCACCCCTCAGTCTCCTTTTCTCCAAGCTAAAGAGACCCAGCTCCCTCAGCCTTTCCTCATAAGGGAGATGTTCCACTCCCTTAATCATCTTTGTAGCTCTGTGCTGGACTCTTTCGAGCAGTTCCCTGTCCTTTTTGAACTGAGGGGCCCAGAACTGGACACAATACTCCAGATGTGGCCTCATCAATGCAGAATAGAGGGGGAGGAGAACCTCTCTTGACCTACTAACCACACCCTTTCTAATGCACCCCAGGATGCCATTGGCCTTCTTGGCCACAAGGGCACATTGCTGGCTCATGGTCATCCTCCTGTCTACCAGGACCCCCAGGTCTCTTTCACCTACACTACTCTCTGGCAGTTCAGCCCCCAACCTGTACTGGGACATGGTGTTGTTCTTCCCCAAATGTAAAACTCTGCACTTCCCCTTGTTGAATTTCATCATGTTTCTCCCCGCCCAATTCTCCAACCTATCTAAGTCTCTCTGAATGGCAGCACAGCCTTCTGGTGTGTCAGCCACTCCTCCCAGCTTAGTGTCATCAGCAAACTTGCTGAGGGTACATTCTATATCCTCATCCAGGTCGTTGATGAAGATGTTGAACAACACCGGTCCCAGTACTGACCCCTGAGGGACTCCACTAGTCACACACCTCCAACCAGATTCTGCCCCATTGACTACAACTCTCTGACTCCTTCCTTTCAACCAGTTCCTAATCCACCTCACTTCCTGATCACCAAACCCATACCTGATCAACTTTTCTACAAGGATGCTGTGGGAGACGGTGTCAAATGCTTTACTGAAATCAAGATAAACCACATCTACCGCTCTACCATCATCTATCCACCTAGTAATTTCCTCATAGAAGGCTATGAGGTTAGTCAAACATGATTTACCCTTGATAAAACCATGTTGACTGCTCTTGATGACCCCCATGTCCTTGATGTGCCTGGAGATAGTCACTGGAGATAGAATCTAAAAAGGAAAATGTCTCATAAGAATTTTCTGTACTATACAATAACTTTGAAATAATCTTGAGGCACCTCTTTCCATTATGCATCATTAAATCAATTTCAAGAAGGAAATAATAAATTTTATTTTGCTCTAGGGGAAACTTTTTTAACATTTCCAGGAAAGTTGTAGATTCTGGAGACAGAAAGTTCTGGTTAGTCATTAGGCAAAGAGTGAGGGTCACCTAACACTGGAACTGGTTTCTCAGAGAGGCTGTGGAGTCTCCTACCTTGGAGTTACTCAAACCTAAAATTCATGTGGAACTGAGCAACCTGTCAATTGGGAATTGATTTTAACTTTGAAATTGGCCTTGTATTGAGTTGGAGATTGGACTTGATGATTTCCAGAGATTTCTTCCACTCTAAAGTATTCTATTATTCAGTGATAAACTTTGGAGTCAGATTTTGAGACATAGTTCATAGAGGCATACAGCCTGACATACAGAGAATTTGAAGCGGACAAGAACACTGAGTGACCATGCAGCACTTACTGGTACTAAATGAGACTGTGTGGAATATTAGAATATTTCTGAAGAAACTGTCTGCTGTCACTATAGATAAAAGAGTGAATCAGTATTAGAATGATTTGTGGGTGGAACTGTGGTTAGCAATAAAATGGTTTCCTCACTTGCTCTGGCACTGAAATTTTTTGATATAGATCTATATTGTTCCATGCTAAAATGGAGATTTACCTACATGCCCTTATTTAACTCTTGAGCATTACATTTGCACTCTGTTGACATGATTTGTAAATGTTTGATTACAGCTGTAGCTGGCTGATGGAAAGAAGTGTTTCATGAACAACATGTCATCACCTCATCTTTGTTCTTTGTGGTAAGAAATAGGTTCAACCTATTTCTATTCTTTGTCAGTAAACACTGTCAGATGTTTGTCCCTGAGAGGCTCATTATCTCAAATGATAGATTTAGCCAGTAATAGAGAGTGCACTCAGAAGGGTTTTGAGAAGTCAGGGTAAGATCAAAATCTACCTTGTGTAATGAGCAATCTTGAAGAATAAAAAGGACAGTTTTCAGACTTGTGTGTATGAGTAGTTGTACATCACCTTTGAACTACAGTGACAGAGAAGAAAAAGATTAAAACTATTGATTTCCACCTGTTCTTATATATCAGCTTTTTCTGTGCTTTTTCATGATATCTGAAGCATACTGACATGTCAGGCAGAGGTTGCTAATGTAATGATAACTGATCTAGCACAGAACAGCCACACTCCTAAGGTCAGAAACTGATGTAAATAACCTGACAGAGCAGGACAGGAAAGTTTTTTTTAATGACTGCATGAAGCACTTCAGTGGGGCTACGAAGACTGATCTTTGCCTCTGTTATTGAAACAGCCTATGGACAACAAAAAATATTAACATAATTCTTGTTATGTACTGCAAAAAGGCAGCAGATGAACAGTTTAAATCTGAGAAACTCATATGTGTTCAGATCTGAGGGAAGGGTTATACCTTATTTTATGTTTAGAAAGAGTGGTGTCACCAGTATTGGATCTCTTCTTGTTACACCTTCCACTGAGGATGACTGTCCAGTGGTAACGTCAGCTGCTGTTTTACCCTCATCAAATAAATAGATCTGAAAATATCTCCATTTATTTGTCTGCCTTAGTCATTTTGACTGAGTTCTCTGTATGACAGGAAATACATTCAGGATGTAAGCAAAATATTTATGTATATTTTCCAGATTTTTTTGTGTTCCTTGAAGGACAGCTGCACCCAGAGTTGTGGTCAACAGCTCAGCATGCAAGTGGAGGCAAGCATACCCGGGGGTGAATACTCGGACCAGTGTTGTTCAACATCTTTGATGAGGACATGAACAGTGGGATTGAGTGTGTACTCAGTAAGTTTGCTGACAATACCAAGCTGTGTGGTGTGGTTAACACCTTAGAGGGAATGGAGGCCATCCAGAGGGACCTTTACAGGCTTGAGAGGTGGACCAGTGCCAACCTCATTAAGTTCAACTCAGCACAAGAAGGACATGGAGCTGTTGGAGAGGGTCCGAAGAAGCAAAAATGAGCAAAAAGCTGGAGCACCTCTGCTACAAAGACAGGTTGAGGAAGTTGGGGCAATTCAGCCTGGAGAAGAGAAGGCTCTGGGGAGACCTTATAGCAAAATTCCAGTATCTGAAGGAGCTACAGGAAAGCTGGGCTTTTCAACAAAGAATGTAGTGATAAGGAAAGGGGTAATGGTTTTAAACTGAGAGAGAGTAGATTTAGGTTAGATATTAGGAAGAAATTCTTCACCATGAGTAAGGCACTGGAATAGGTTGCCCATGGAGGCTGTGGATGCCCCCTCCTTGGAGGTGTTTCAGGCCAGGTTGGATGAGGCTTTGTGCAGTCTAGTGGGAGGTCTAGCGGGGAGGTTGGAACCTGATGATATTTAAGGTCCCTTCCAATCTAAACCATTCTATGATTCTATGAATATCTGTTTTAAAAATCCAAATCTGCTTGCTGAATTACTTGAAAAAGAGAAGCTGTAGAGGCATTTCTCAGCAGTTTTATGCATGCATTTTAATTTTCCAGTGTTGGAGAAATATTATAATACAATTCTATTTGATGCTGCTGCTACCGCTAAACTCAGTATCATAGTAGTCTATGAAATATTCTGCAAGTTACCAAGGAATTAAAGAAAAGGAATGAAACAGCCAACTATATTTTGCCAGCTGAAGGAATTGGTAACTAGATAGGACAGTGAACTACCCTAAATTTTTAAAAAGAATTTTTGCAAAGAATTTAAGAAACTTTTTATCTGCCTTACCTGAAATATATGTTAGTATGAATGACATGGATGTATGTTCTTATGATTGGCATCATAAGAAGAGATTGAGAGGCAATATAACATATATCTGGGATGCTGACAAAACGTCATATTTCCTGGCATATTCAGGATTACAGCATCTGCAACAGAAACAGGATGAACACTATAAAATTATTTTGAGTCCTGCTCTATCTAACCTAGCCTAAGAAATCAGTGGAAAGTATTTCAACCCCTCTGACTGACACATTTGCATAAGTGAGACATAATCAACTGCTGTTGTAGTAGTCAGAGGCATCTCTTCTGATGCATTAGACTTTCTGGTTACTATGGAGATAGGCCAGGGATACAGGTCAGACTTCTACAGAAACATTTTTGTTTTCTCTTATTTCCTTAGCTATGCAGATAGATGTTCCCTAGCTATGCAGATAGATGTCTGTAGACAGCAAACAACTTGTAAAAATCAGTATCCCCTTTTCTTGCCACTGTTGCCTGTTTTACTTTCCCTGTAACTCCACTTCACTTTGCATCCATCTTTTTCTTTTTACTCAGCAGAAAAGTTGTGTCACTAAATAGTGCATAACTGTAATACTCAGTCTCTACCCAAATAATATATGTCTCTATGAGTGGACATCTTCATTTTAATGAGGGGGAAGAAAATTCTCCATCTAAAAACTGAGTTGACAGTGAGGAGGAAGGTACTGTGTATACATATTCTAGAATAAGCAGTGTGAGGAAGGCTGAATTAATGCAAATCCAAGAGTTTACAAGAAAAGTTTCTAAGGAAAAAATGGAATAAATGTGGAGCAAATAAAAGAATAAGAACTATTTGGGGATAAAAAGGAGATTAGGCAAGAAAACTCTGCTACTAAGTGGTCAGACTGACTTTGGCAACATTTTAGAATTAGCATCAAGTTGCGAAAGAACCTGAAGTGTTTGGTTAATGGAATGAAAATTTGCCTACCAGTGTGCAGGCCTATTGGAAATTACAATATTCCAATATCAAACTAACACCCATAAGTATAACTTAAGGCACTGCTTGACATAGTTTAAAAGTATTCAGTCTGAGTTTACTGGGACCTGGAATGAGTCAGGAACTTTTTAGGTAAATGCAGAGGAGAAAATTCTCTTCCACTACAGTAAAGTATACAAGATGTGAAAGATGCTCATTGCGGAAAGGTATTAGGATGCTGCTGTTAAGAGTATGATACAAGAGCAACACAGACTGATTTAAAAGGATCCAGTGCTCTTCTTCAAATTGCAGAATTTACATCTTAGTTCTTTGAAAGTTCAGGTTCTTCTTAACAGGCATTTGAATGACTGGTATGACAAGGAAAGCAGTTAAGGCACCACCAGCCTCCACCGTCCCTGCTCAGCCCCCCAGGGTTCCCCGTGGCACAGGACTCCTAAGAACACCTTAAGAAATAATAATTGAATGGAAAACTGGTTGCTGGTGAGAAAATTTCTGTATTCTGTGAAGGCCTTGAAAATCTTGAGCATTTTGAAGATATTATTTGATAGCTTAAGATTAAACCAGGGATGGTCTTATGCTTCTAATTTCTTCTCTTTCTTTAGAGGGAGAATATTGCTCTGCTCTCCGTTCAGTATATACCATGTGGCTTCTTTAAGTCCCTTCCTTATCATTCAGCTGTCTGAGCGAGAGCAAGGCCATCATCATATGATCTCATCTTATCAATACAGGAAAGGAATACTGCAGAGTTTTTCCCTGGTGAAGAAGTATTTCCATTAGTCACCTCGTGGTTGCAGTTTAGAGTGCCTGGTGTTGCTCCATGTGCAAGATCTTCAAAGGCACCATGATGATTAGGACCTATGTTCTGTGTTTGAAAATGCAGAATTATCTGTGTTTTTCTGATCTAAAATACCAGAAATATGAGGTTTGGTATATATATTTCTAAACTAAACTGGTTGTTGTCAAATACTAGGTTGGGATTAACACATTTACCTCATTTATGTACACTCAAAATGCATGCATGTGTGTGGATCCAAATATCAGCACTTCAGGTTCTCTGACATGGTCAGTCTCATTAAAATATTTCAAACTAAGGTGATATTTCAACAACAAATCATCTGCCTAAACAGAAGTCACCTGAGCAGATCAAATATTTTAGTGTTTAAAATTACGCTGGACGTGTACATTTTCAAACTTTACTGTAGCTGATATAATGTATGAGGCATTATATTAATGGAGTTAATAAAGTTAAATATGGGTAAGTACTATAAAATGGAATGGGATATAAATATTAGTTAATGCTTCCCTGAAACATCGAATTCAGTCCTCTTTCCATCAGAAGGAAATATATTTTGCTCAATACATGCTCATCCTAAACCACTTTTAACTTTCTTCGTAACCAGCGTTTTTCTAGCACTAAGCAGGAAATAAAACTCATTCCACAGGAGAAGACAATTTCCAAAGTTTCTTTTGTTTTGACAAAGAATTAAGAGATGAAATATACAGTAAAATTAAAACTTCAAAATAAGTAGTTTCAGAATAAATGGTTTAATTTTTCAAAATGCATCCTTAACATCAAATAATTTATTTTAAACATTTCATTAAACAAGCAATATCTGTTTATGCACTAATTCTTTGGAGTAATTTCCATTGCCAAAATAGTGCTAAGTGTATTTATTATGTTTACTCAAACAGGGTTTTGGTTTTTTTTCAGTAGAAATTATTCTTTATCATTAATGTTAAAGAATAAATCCTGCTTAAATTGCAAGTTGCAATAGATTAAAAAATGGCATTTGGAAATATGATTGAAAGAATAAGACTGCGTTTGTTTGGGTTTTTTTTCAAGTTCAGAGGGCATAAAAATATTACTTTTCATTTCAGCTGCAGTATTATTAAATTTTGCCACTGAAAAAAAAGACAGTTTATCTTGCCATTATTGTTCTAATTAAAATACAAATTCACTCACCAGACTACTTTTCATCATCTGAGAATGGTTTAAAACAAAGGTTTAAAGAAAACCCTTGTGGACAAAAGTCATATTTCCTTGACAATATATGAAACCATTACACTGTTCTCACAGCTGTCATTCAAATAAGATATCTCATTGGAAATACAATAAGTTTAGCCTTTATATAATATAATACTTTACAGGTCAATGCTACTACCATTCACAAAATTAACTAAACAAAGAATTATAATTAGCACTCCTGATCTTAGAGATATGTCCATCATGGAAAATAATTTATTGGAAAAAGAAACTAAGAAATAAAAAATGGCAAGGATTGGATTCTTGTTTTTGAAATAAAGATACTAAAATATGCTATATAAGACAACAAATAGCACTCCAGAACAGGCACACCAGGAAGAGTAAACTTCCGTGAGCTATTTGTTTCTCTTAGATGTTTTATTTAAGTGGTTACAACTAGGTTTTATGAAATCAAGACCAAGGAAGTAAGAGAAGTATGTATTCCCTTCCTTTGGAGTATATAGAATAGTCCATTCAAGAAAGCAGAACTATTTATGTTTCAGTTTAAGGATACATGTAACTCTAAGGAAATCAGACTACATGTACAAGAACCTTTCCTTCCCAGTCAGCATTTTCCAGAGAGTTGTTAGGTGTAGTTGATATACATTAATGCAGGTGTAAGAACTTTCTCAAGGTAAGAAATGAGGATTAGTTGTGGTCTCAATTCTAAATGCCAATTATAATTTATTCATTTTTTTACTTTTTTAAAAATATATTTACTTGCTAAAATAGTTCTCATGAGATCATGAATATAAACTATATGTTATTTCTGTCTCTTTTTAATGTTAATCTTCTCTTGCTTAATAAATCTTCTCCTCACACATTTAATATTAAAAAAAAATATATATTTTAATTATCACTTTCTCTGACAGCATTGAGACTACTGGTAAGCTTTGATCTTGTGTAAACCAGCATTTTACTATGAATATTCGGCCCACTTCTGTCAAGGCAGGATCAACATAGAGGAAGGAACATAAAATGCTTCTTAAAAAAACTAGGGCAGTGTAGAAAGATCAATGAATGATGAAAATTTTTTTTCTAAATAGTCATTCAAGGAAAGTGGAGCACATATTCTCTTACTCTGAGGTACAGGTGAAAGTAATCTCATCAATGATATCTTAATTTTAATGAATTTCAAAAAGAAGGTTAAATTTTTAAGAGACCAAAACCAATCTGCAGACCCAGAATTCAGCTGAATACTTAGAAAATGCAGATTTATTCAAATATATTAATTTACTATCAGTTCTTTAGTACATAATCCTCTTTCTATAAACATGTATCAGGAGTTTACTGCATGTGTAGAACTTCAAAAGAAAGTTTTGTTTCCATAGAAGTCATAAATCAGGTGATAGGTTTGTTTCTCTTTTTTGGATGAGTATCAAATATATTTCCATGTAAAAAATGACATTTGCAATTACAAAATAGAGTTTTCTAGGAACAGGCCATTTTCATGCAAAACAGGCAGATTTTATCATTGAGAATTCTCAAAAAAACCCTACTTCAATGCAGAAAAGGTAGATAGCTACTGGTGGAGTAATGAATACACATTAATGTCTTTGCAGTTTCCCAGTATGCTTCCAGGTACAGTGATAAGCAGGCACGCAGGCAAGAGGAGTAAAAATGAAACTGAAATCAAAGACAAAAAATCTCAGGCTTTTGTTCTCTTAAGCTGTGTCTTCATTGGAAAGAAGGTATAGTAAAAATAGTAAATGCAGTTGCTGTTACTACGTATAATTGAGTAATTGTTATTAATTCATTCAAACACATTTTGCAAGCTGGACTATTGTACGTGTGCTTTTGGAACACTGCATTTCTACACACAAACCTAGTTTGTCTAGCATTGGTTTTCCTCCTGGCTATCTCTAAAGAGCATTTACACCTTCTGGTTTTGTACATAATTTGGAAAACCGACTTTTTTGCACTTTCTTTTCTACAGTCTTACTCTTAATCTATTACTTTTCTGAGCCAAAATCTAGATAGAGTTTTCTTTATTCCTTTCACTTGAGTAACTACTTGGATAATTTCTGAACTCCAGTGTGCCACTTGGGACCCAATGTAAATTAAGTGATAATGCTGGAGGCTACTGTGCCAGTAAAGCTACTTCAGAGTTTCATAGCAGTGCAGGCAAAACTCTGCAGCCCTAAAGATACAGGGGCAGGATTAAGTAATGACTGGAAGGCTCCAGCCTAGAATGGCAATAGGCCATGGGAGGAAGAGGACCTTGGATGCTTGGAGTGGTGGGTTTGCTCTACCACCACAAGCAAAGACTTGAGTTGCAAGGCAGTGCCAGCCCCTCCCTGAACAACCTCTGCTCTTTCTGTGAATGTATGGCCTCTGTCCCCACTGTGACAGCCAGACAAGCTTGCTGAGGTCTGCTGTAGGTGAAGTGCACAGTGGTTGATAGCTAGTTTGCTATAATTCAATAATGTATTTTCTTCTGTTGTCCATTTCAGCAATTTCTAAGATTGATCCTGCCTCCCACTACTTAAAAGTAGTTTTAGCACTGTTACTAAATGCTCAGAGGAATGAGAAACTACTCAGAGATGGGTACTGTGTTCAAACTCATTCTGACACTGAAATAAGCTTTAAAGTAGAAATGGTATTTAAATATTTCTAGTTATTTTAAAATACAGCTCTTAAGCTAGTCCAGCCTTGAATGATAACCACAAGTTTGGTACTATAGGATAGTATCTATAGAATGAAACCTTTTTCTTCAAAAAAACCACTTTCTGAAATAAATATTAAACCAGGTTTTCCTTTTGAAGATAGCTTGTTCAGCTGCAGAATTTTAGAATTAAAAATTAATAATACAGAAAATTACTAATTTACCCACTAGACAAAGAAAAAATCAAATCATAACACAAATTCACTGAAGCACTTTTTATATTTCATTTCAGTTCTGCAGCAGAAACAAGGAAGAAATGTTTAGGGGAATGTGGTTTTCCTTTTTAATTCCACTTATAACAAAGAACAAATGAAAAACTGAGTTGAATTACCTCAGGCCTGTGTTTACAGACAGTTTACAGTGCAGAGTATTACACTATCATGAGTTTAAGGGTATCAAAATGTAGTTTATAGAAGAGGAAAAAAATATTAATCTGTTTCAGTTTATTAAAAAACTAAATAAAATCAAAGGCAGACAAATTCCTGGGAGATACAGTCTTGGCTTCCCAAAAGCTTATATTTTTTCCTATTAATTTTACTTCACCAAACAGAAGATAATACTTCTTCCTGTAAACCTTGTGCCATTGCAGTGTGTCAAGGACATCTCAGTTATCAAATGAAGGATCGTTATCAAATGTAGCATCGTTGAACTTATGAGCTCATATATTTTCCTGGTATGGAATGTTAACACTAAGGGTAGTTTGGTTTCACACTGTTATCAAGGCAGCTGTTTATGAGAAACCTTAGGTAGTATCAGATGTTAGAATACAGCTTGTGCTTCTGTTTCCAGTTCTCGTCCTGGCCCTATTAAGAGCTGAAAGTGGTCACCTCCTTGGACAAGCTGAAGTAAATAGATCCAGTGAAAAGTTCAAATCCTCCCTAGTTCTTGATAACTGTAATAAATAAAACTCTGTACTTGCCAAATAAGTGAAGATCTAAATTTCCTAAAACTTCCTAAAAGACTTTGTATTTAAGTTAAAGAAACAAAATTCCATGCTGCCATAACCCTGACTGACTAAAACTTCTGTCTTGTGAACATAGCATCTGGTTTTGTTATGAAGTAGAAGGTACCCATAATGCTGTTGTTTCTTGAAATAATGTGTTCATTAAATAATAAAGAATATAGTGCATATGTTTTAAAACACATAGCTGGAAGCTTATGCCTGTGAGCTGGTTGCTTTTAATATGGTTTTTCAATCAAATCTCACTAGTAGATGTATGCAAGAGTGGGTAAGAGTACCATACAGGTCTGGTGAATTCCCCCAGTCTCTACCAATACTAAATTTACAAACCCATTCTGATGAAAACATTTTTACTGAAATCAATGGAAATACTGTTTTAGCTGTTTATTGGTGAAAATTGTTTATTTTTAATTCAGTCATGCAAGACAGATGAAGTCATAAGGGACTGAGATTGATTTCTTACAGCCTGATGATGTATTTAGAAATAAAAATGTAGCAGATCAGGGATTGCACAGTATTTTAAAACTAACCATGGATAGGAACTTAATTAATTTCCAATCAAAGAAAAACATGTCTCACAGCTACAGCTGCTTAAAGCCACTAATCTAACTCTTACAGATGAATTAGTAAAGGCTTAGAAAAACCAGTTTGATTTACAGATGTATTTACAGCTATATTTACATGCTTGCTACCTTTGAGTCTGTTCTAAATAATTCAGTATCTATCTGCCAAATCTGTCCCCTGTTCGAGACAGATTTTGGAATATTCATACTGCTACAATTCACTTGCTATTGGAGGGAATGAGTAACCTGTCACAGCATTTACAAATATTTCTTTATCATCAGGCTCATAACAAATATGGAATTTTCCACCACAGTAATTCTTAGCTAGTATGAAATTAATTGGCACTGTAACTGTTGCAAACACAGTAAAGCTGAAAAGATTGTGGTCTGTAGGTTTGGGGTTTTTTTGCTGGATTTTCTTGTTTTGGGTTTTTTTTTTTAATATTTATTTAGTACCTCATGGTGACTGATAGCACAGTTGCCTCTCTTGTGAACTTGGCTTTTTTGGTTTAACATAGCCAATAATAAATAACTCTGTTAGAACTGATGCTCTAGTCAAGGCTGGAGGAGTCATGAGCTCATGATCACTGAGTTTTCCACCTATCCCAGAAAAAAAGCAATACAGAATAAAGGTACAACACATCAAACACCTGTGAGCTGTTGTGTGATTCTACTGACAACAGAAGTGTTGGGCCAGCAAGTATATGAGGACCTGGCTGATGTTGCAGCCTTTCTATCAAGATGTGGCAAAACAAGGACATACGACTTCTTGCCTTTTTAGATTCTTTCTAAAGTTTTTGCATTCAAACCTGAGAAGGATCAGAAAAATGAGAAACCAACATTTCTCAGCGTGTTTTGGAAAGCCGTTCAAATCAGACAGAATAAAAAGCAACTCCAAACACAATCAGCTGGAAGAAGGCATATTCAGTGTTAGTGTCAAATCTATTTACTCTGACTCTACAGAGAGAGGCAATGAATATAATTGTTTTCCTTTTTATATTTCTAAATCATATACTAGTTGGCCGAAAGATCCTACAGGTATCTGGCATCCAGATCATGCAGGAGCACAAAGAAAACTGGATTTATTGTTATTAATCTCTAACTAAAAAAAAATAGGTTTTCATGCTACCATTCACACATACCATGTGTATACATGTGTAGATGTGTGAACATCCCAGGTAAGGTCTCTGCTCTCACACTGGTGCCTGTGGTGTGTCCCTGACACAGATGCCATCTTCCGTGAAAGGACCCAGACATACAGGAGAGACTGGTTTCTATTCTTGCTCATTTCTGTGGGATGTCACCCAGTGAGCTGCCAAGAATCCCTTTGGCCAAGCAAAGGCACTATGGAGCAAAAATTGTGGACTTCATTCTATGACTGAAGAAGCTGCTGTATGATAACATGTCTCTGTACAGTTCTACAGGATATACTTTTGTCTGAGAAAGAGGTAACAGTCCAGGACTTTCTTAAAGTCATTGTCACTGTGACTGTTTCAGCTCTGATCAGCTAGAAATTCTGGGCCAAAGAGACAAGGTCAGAGTGGTGGGACAACTTCATCTCAACAGTGAGGGAGCCAGCTGTGTGGGAAAATCTTTTACATATTGACTAAAATGAACAGGACCATCTGTAATGGGTTAGTTACACAGAATTAACTCCTGTTGGCTGAACCTGCAGAACCTTATGTTTTTTTACAAAAGCATGGATATTGCTTTATGAATCCTTTCAACTTCCATTTCCCCCAGTCAGTGACTAATCGGTTTGAAATTCCACCATGGGCAAAGACACAATAAAGGGCTCCAAAGACAACTTCCAAACATGCTTTAAATAATGTTTCAGACTCTTGGAAAATACAAATGGAAGGGATCAATAAACTCATACCACCTTTCACCCTCCAGTTGCTCCCAAAATGTTAAAAGGCAAATGACAGTGTACCTATTTCCATGCAGTAACCATTCAGTTGCTGTATTCTGGGCATCAAAAACCTTAAAGTTAAGAATTCCTCCCATCCTCTAAAAACACACAAATAAATTAAAAACAAAAAATAAGCTAAAGCTATGCTAGGAGTACTGAAGGTTGTCCTAGAAAAAGTGATTGAAATACACAATGAGATAGAAAGGACATATTGCAGAAATGCTTTGCTTCATAGACAGGTATCCATGAAGATGGAGAATCTCCCTTTTGAACTGGGAATTTTATTCAAATTCATTTGTCTTCAATTTCCAAAAATTGGTTTCTTGCTAGAATAAACTGCCTTTCAGGACTTTATTTCTCCTTGCGAAGAAATGAATAAACTGCAATTGTGTCTCATTAATCTTAGATCATTAATCATTAATCACAGAATTAGTCCTGTTTGAATGTCATCCACATTATTCTTATTGCATCTGAAGCTTATTAATTGGCTTGTCTTTTATGATTCCAGAATCTTCATCAGAGTGACTGTTTTGCAGTTTCTCTTTTCTTCAATAGTTATGATTTATGCTCATCATTCTAAATGCATAACTTGGTATGTTGTGGAACTAAACCATTTACATTTAGTTTTTTGAGTGGGTGTGCTTTATGAAGAATGATCAGTGTAAGTGACTCATTGCAATCATGTTTCCTGTTCTGGCAATTTCATGTCACTAATAATGATATTTCTGATCCATGTTCATACAAATTATTCTTTTCATCCTCCTGTGATAATTATTCTTTATATCTCAAGAACACAAGCCTTCCATTTTGATCTTTATGTTTTCTAGGTTCATCTTCCACTTTTCCTCATCTCTTTATTTCTACTCTTAAGTCCTTTTTCAGTGGGGAACAGGGAATCACAGAAAAATCTAGTCCTGAAAGATCAGAGAAGGAACAAAATTTAATGAAAATAAAATTAAGTCAGTTCTCATCCTGGCAAATAGACTGTGTTTTAAGACTGAAGGATAGGTATTGTAGTTCTAGCTGAGCTTATTATAACAGTAGATATTGCCAAAAGGAAGTCTAAAAGGAAAAGGAGAATGCTGTTGAAATTACTAAAGGGAAAATATGAGGATGAGAGACTAGCAAATGCTATTAGGTGGTTCATGAATTTACTGAGATAATTTATCTCTCCCTTTTAATTAAAAAGCTCAATGATATACTTGTTCTAGTTGTCAGTATGGTCAGCCATGATGATAACGCGGCCATTAAATGTTAATGGAGAGGCATTTGGTGTAGCCAGTTGTTAGCATATTCAGTTCAGATTACATTCACATTGCAACTGCAACACTGCTTCCAGGCACATGTGTCCTTTCTGTGGGATCATCACACAAAATAAATGACCTGCAATGGAGCAAAAGGTAAAAAGATACTGAAGCAATTGTGGGACCACTTTCTTTTCCAAATCCTTCCTTTTTCTTCCTTTCTTCATTCTTTCAAGAGTTCAGCTTTTTGTGAAGCACTTTCTTTTTCAGAAATATCATTACTTTCTGTTCAATGCTGATAGCTTTTAAATTAAAACCAGACCCTGATCCTGAAGAAATACAAGAGGTTTATATCACCAACTGAATGAAATATATGGACCAAAAAAAGTACCTGCTGATTTAAATACAAAATACAATAAATTGATAATGAAAGAGGAAGAGGGTTGAAAGCTACTACACTTCCCCTTTTTTTGCATTCCATGGAAGCCCAAACACAGCAAGCAGATGGCAGCATGGCTCTCTTCACTTCCACTCTGACAAAGACAGACCCAGCTGTAGACTAGGGTGTGAAACTGTAGCATAAAAGAACCACAACTTTTGGTTAACACCTTAGATAAATGTAGAAACACGTTTATCGGATTGTCTTCCAATACATGGATGAAATAAAATAGACATCTTCTCTTGTTTTTTAATATTGCCTAGGCATAAAGTCACTGAAGTACCTGACAAACACAGAGGAGCTCCTGCTTTGGGGAGTGACATTTACTCAGTGGACAGCCTTAGCAGAGCTCAGTCATGTGCTTTTCAGTAAGCTGTGAAAGCTAGGGTACTGTACAATGGTATCAAATACCAAAGAGTATCCTGAAGTGCCTCTTGGAGTTAACATTAACAGTGCTTCTTCAGCATGCTGTAAGAGTAGAGTGAAGAAACTTGAATGAAATCAATATTTGTGCCCATGAAACCTACATTCAGTTTTTGCTCCTCTGATTTGTAATAACTCTACAGAGAAGAAGAATATAAAATATTAACAGATGCTATATTTTCACACTGTTGGACCTGTTGAGCTCTATTTTTTGCTATTTTATTCTCCTGATAACAATGATTTAGACACATTAGCTATAGTCATGGCACAGCTTCAGATATGCTCTCCTCTGACCTGTCTGTGTTCCCGAATACAAATAACTGAAGCAGCCCAGGGAATACTTCCTCTATTGTATTGTTTCTGGTTACAGGAAACAAACAATAATTAGGGGACAACAAGACAGCAGTTTGCAGGGAGATGTCAGGTCAGACAAATACCCATGTTTCTAAAAGGTAGTCTTTGCACCAAGTCCTATACTCCAACAACCCTTAATGTATGAATATTGGTGCCTTGATTCTGTAAAGTCATACTTCTGGAAATAAGAAAAAAAATGCCACTGATATATTGTGAACTCAGATAAATCACAACACTTCTACAGTATTCTGAAGCACAGGAAATGTATTCTGTTATCTGCTGATTTTTATGACCGCTATGCTGGTGTGATCAAATAATTCAATCTTAACATAGGCAAGCTCTCACCCCAGTTCCTGTGAACCTTCCAAAATGTGACACACAGGCCATTTAGGAGGGGTCCTTTATAATCTTCTTCTTTCACAATGTTCCATTGAAACTACCTGAACCACTTCTCGGCTCTGTCCAGCCACCACTCTGGACTCTCCTGAAGGGAAGGCAGGGAATC
>NW_009953649.1:376772-422237 GCF_000747805.2 Chaetura pelagica
ACTCTTTCGTCCAAGCTCATGATACAGCCAGCTGTGTCCAAGCTTGAATGAGTGAGAACTCTGCCAACCTGCCACCTTCTGCTGCTACTGTCCCCCCTAGTGCTGTATTTTTCCCCATTTCTCCTGTCCTCAAGCCAAGTGTCTATCAACCCATGCCGTGCTGATTATCATTCCTAAGCCACAAATCACCAGGAACCAATTTCACCATTAACTCTATGTATTATTAGGCTCATTTCAGACCATCTGCCTTCTCAGTATACTGGGAGCTGGTAGCAAAGTTGCCAGTGTAGTAAGTAAATTCAAACTGATTTTAATTTTATTGTCTTTGAGCAAACACATTACTGAGAGGAATTAGCTGGAATGAACCTGGCATAACAGTGGCTTCCTGTCTTGTGGTACACTGTGTTCTTTTTCTGCAACCTGCAAATGTTAAAAAAAGTTTGAAGATTTCCTCAACTTTTATTTTCAAAATAGCATACAGTTTTATTTCTATTTTCCTATTTGGCATGGTAAAAATAAGCCTTTCTCTTCCAGTTAGGGATAAATGCTCTGATGCAAACTTAGAAATACCATTCCAATGTCAGTTCTATCCTCAAAGTCATGACATAATGACCATAGGTATTGCTTTAATGACATAAGACATTCTGCTTTTAATACAACTGTCAAATGTTTGCAGAATGTTTCATCTTCAAAATTCTTTTAATCAACTAATTTAATTGAATGCATGAGAAGCACAGAGAGAAAAAAAAAAATCACTTTTCAAGGAAAAAATATTTGCAATTAGAAGACTTCAGCTTTGCTTCACTACCTTGTCTTTTATAGCTGACACTCTGGTAAATCTCAGTAGCATAATTACAGGCACTGTCAACATTTATTTTATTTTTTTGTTTGTTTGTTTTAGTTGTTTTTTCTTGGTTTGGTTTGGTTTCTTTGTGCTTGCTTTTTGCTTTGTTTTGTTTTTCCAGGAACTGTAACTGAATGATTAGTAACAAAATAAGAGCAATATTTGAGCAGAGAGGTGTTGTGTTTTGTTGAGGTTTTTTTAAAGATCATGATACCTTATTGTTAAAACACTTTTCTCTTGTAAACATTTTCAGCTATTTAGTTTTATTTTAAAGTTTTCTGACTAGTTTTTCCTTCAGCTTTCTTCCTTTTGTTGGTCAGAAAGGAAAGTTCATTTCCCTCTGTTTATGTTCTCAAGTCTAAAGGTTTTCTGCACTGTGGTTGTTACAGTCAATCAGTCTGTCCCCCTGGATGAGCCTATCTTAAAGGGACCTGCCCATCTCATACACCACCACTGTGCTGGCTTCTGTGTAGGGATCTTAGTCACCAGCTGATGTTTCCAGTGACAAAGAAATTATTATGACAGCTTTATAAAATGTATTTTATAAAGTGGGAATTTTGAAACACGCAAGGTGGTGAAATACACTAAATTAAATTTGTTTGTACACATAGTTACTGCCATACAAGATGGAGAATGTAATACATGAAAAGGAGGAAGGATTAATTATTTTTGTTTGCCCATTTTTTATAATAAGCATTTGGTGGTTAGCTTCTTCATGCATATTCTGAACAGAAACACCCTACTAGACATTGACACTGATAAAATATAACGACACCGATCAAAAATTCAATTGGCAATTAGCATTAGTCAATTTTAACATGAAATTTTGCTACAAAATCTGAGGTGCCATATTTTTTAAAGGTAGCCCTTCATGTTTAGCAAATTTAATCAAAGAGAACTTTAACAAAGTCCAGAGAAATCTGTCATGAAGGGAAGGAATAGGTTTTAAGAAATCATATTATAGCACAGACTGTTAATTCTAATGGACACCTGGAAGAACACATGAGAAACAGAGAGGGAATTTTCTAAGATGTGTTTCCACACAGTAAATCTTAGAATCTGTAAAAAAATCCAATTAGAAAGGAAATCTAATTAGCTTTTCTGAAAATAAAAGGGTCCAACATCTCCCTGTAATTTTGGGAATGATTAAATTCAGGTCTTAATTATGTTATTTCTTGTAGTTCTTGTTGCATCCCTCACTAATGTCTAGATTATGGCTAGCTATTAATTGAACAGTAATGAGATGAAAGACCTCCAGAAGTCCCTTCCACTAATTCAGGCAGTCATCTCAGTGTTGTTTTTCCTGGTGAAGTGCCTGTGCTTTGCAAAGACTGTCTCTTAGTGAGTTCTTGCAGCCTTGAAGAGCTAACTCACTAAAGCTCTAAATTGCTCGAATCATTAATTTTCTCTCAGTCTGTTAAAAGTCAAGGAGCAATAAACTGTACCCCAGGAAAGGGCTGCAGTGCTAGCTGACTTGTTCAGATTCTGCGTTCAGAACAAGAAACCTGGCCCATCACTGAAATCATGGCACTCTCATGCAAACAACTGTGTTGGGATTGTCTTTTCTGTTTTTTCTTTTTTTCAAATCATGCCTCAGTTTCTCTGGTTTACGTGGATGTAGCATAGTGAATAAATCAATATTTAAGATTTTCCAGAGTGGGTCCTCTGTAACATAGAAGTTATCATAGAATCACAGAATGGCTTTGGATGGGAGGGACCTTTGAGTTCACTTAGTTTCAACCAACTTGTTGTGGGCAGGGACATGTTTCACTAGATCAGGCTGCTCAAAGTCCCATCCAACCTGAACTGGAATACTTCCAAAGCTGGGACATCCACTAGTTTTCTGGGAAATCTGTTCCAGTATCTCACCAACCTCATAATAAAAATGTCATCCTTAGAAGTTTTCTAACTGAAAGTCAGGTAGACAACTTCAAGTGACAAAATGCAAATTTCATTTTACGACTAACCTAAAATGATCTGAGTGTCCTTTATGTACACCCTCGCACACCTAAAACAGTCACCTTATGAATCCCCAAAGAACTGGACAAAACAAGAAATTTCAGACAACCTGAAAACTTGTGGTTTTCATTTTTAAAAATTGTATGGGATAATTGTTCCATTCACCAGCCAACTATTTCCTTATTAAATACAGTTCCTTCTAATTGCTTAATGCCACATTGAATCTACTTAGGACCAATTGTAACAGCTGTGTTTACAATCTCAACTTCAGCAGCACTTCTTAAACACTTAGGCTATGCCTAACCCAGCAAACTCAGATTTTTGGAGGAACATTCCTGGACCCTTAAACACAACTTCCTGTGTTCTAGAGAGCTTCTGGAACCTAACAGAAAGCCTTAAATATGGGATGCTTCCTGGTGCATGTCTCTGGAGATGCACAGGTGAGAGCACACCTGAAAGACCTTTCTTCACACTGCCCTCTGTGTGTGGAGGGACATGTTACAAATCAGCAATAAAGCTGGTGCAGAAAGTTCTTTTTTTTGCCAACTCTCATTCTACAGGATGGTGTAAGAATACTGCAGGTTATAGTTATGTCTTCCCTGCCTTTTTCTCCCTGAGTTTGTCAGTTATCCTGCTCTCTATCGGTAGTGGAGAGGAGCAAGCAATGGTCTGTGCACTTCTCACCTCTTTATAAAATCATTGATCATATAGGAAAAGAAGCAAAAATTTTGGCAAACTCTTGAAAGCTAAAGACAAAACACAGTCTGACATGACTAAAATTCACCCAGGCTTTCATACAATTAAAAACAGGTCATCATCCCTTGATTTCCCAGTGGAGAAGTACACAAATCTACCTCATTGGAACATTGGAAAGAACATAGGAAAACTTTCTTTTTACTTACAAATCTAATAATTTTTTTGTTTAAACCTTTCCCATTCAGGCACTCTGCCTTTCTTGGATAGACAGAATTGCACAAATTCTTTGCATCCTTCCTATAATCAATTTGGTTGTTAGGATGGAAAACTCATTGACATGAAAATTAATGTTCAAGCTTAAAGCCAGAGACTGTGTGGCTCATTGTTCTAATATCAGTATCAGTTGCAATAAACTAAAGGTCTAAGGAATTCCTAGGTAATCAATACAGGATTTCTTATTGCTCTGAATTTTTTTTCTCTTTTTAAAGGAAAAAATAGTGGAAACGTAAATGACCCCGGAGGCTTTTTTTTGAAGTCCAGAAGCTGGAATAAATGACAGTAATATGTCATACTACTTGAAGACTTGTCTCACTGACTTCAGTAAAATACAAGTAGTTTTCTGAATAGTGAGGCTTGAATTTCTTTAATTGGAAAGTAAGAGTGAAAAACAGAATGGCATCACAAAAATGAAACAACACAGTGAAAGCAAGGAGACCTTTCTTCTCATCTGAACTTCTGTTTTCATATTGTTCCTACATGGGATCACACTTTATACACAATCACATATAGCATTTTCTTATATAAATGATGCATTTCATAAATTTTATCTAGTATCACTTGATAACAGCTCTACTAAAAAATCTCCTCCCTAAGTAATTTGTTGGATTTGTATTTGAAAAGATGCTTCAAGGAGCAGTATGAAAGCTGATATTTCTGTTCCAGTACATGTTGAGCAGCAATGTTACCTACACTGAAAATTCTTGTAGCTAATTCTGACTCATATCAAGGCAGTTAAATCTGCACTTAAAAGACTGAGAAAACAAGTGCTGTTGAGAAAATTAGGTGGCATTTCTACTGCTTTTCAATAAAAGCTGCTCAAAAAAAATGTTCTTTCTTATCCAAACAAATGATAGTAATTTGGGAATCTGCAGAATGTACCAGATATCTTTAAAAGAATGAAAAAATGGCTATTTTTTCTACATTCTCTATGTCCCATAAATTTGTGCAAAGAATTATATGCAAAGTAAGTGGATGTAAATGTTCATTAAACTGAGAGAATGTAAGGTTAATGTGCATAATTTGAATAACAGAAGCACAGATTCATTATATTTTGTAAGATTTACCTAGGTATTTGAATTAGAAGGATAAAATTTGTCAGAAGACAAACGAAAATACTCCCACTGTGAGTGTTAAGGGCATTTCCAGTCCTCTGTACCAGTGAGATTGTTTTTTTTCTCTTTTTAAATGCAGTTTAAGTCTTGTATAAGTCCTCACATTTAGATGATTCTTTCAAGGGGGACCATATATTTCATAAAGTAGGAATGAACTGACAAAAATTACCAAGCTGTTTCATTCATCTCAGTTTTTCATCTAATTTTATTTTGCCATAAGCTTTAGTTCCATCTTTACCATGAAAGATATGCTTTCTAATCCAGTGTGAAATATAGTGTTCTGTAGCACACAGTGGAGATTGTGCTGAAGGACTCCAAATGAAGATTACTTTTATACAGCAATAATATTTTTTTTAATCTTTAAAAAAACAAGCAAAAAACCCCACAACTTTTATTCCTCCCTCCCCCCCCCCCCAATATGTATTAATTTATTTCAAGGAATTTCTGAAAAATTAAGGCAAAAATCAACATCACTTAATTTGTGGATACTAAGAGTGCTTAAACTCTCGAGTTTTTCTAAATGAATATTGCTAAAATTATTTTGAAGAATGTGGAAAAAACATGAACTGAGATAAAGATTTTGAAAGTTTTTTCTCTATTTGTCTGGAAATACACAAAAAGAAATTAGGCAAACAAAATTCCCAAGACATGATAAACTTTTGCTCTAAGGCAAGTATTGTTATTTTCCATCTCTGCCTATCTCTTAATCTAAATTTCAGATAATAAGCAGTGTGTTTTGTAGAAAACTATAGAAATATTCAGAAACATTCTACTCAATTATTAGCTTGTGAGGAAGCAAGTGATGCTTAAAATCTAGGCATTATTACATATTCTTGTACAAATCCTCAAACAGATTATCTCAATAACAGCTAAACTCTTTGAAACAAATATGCAACTTGTCATAACTTACTGAGACCAAATATCAAAGAAGTTATTTAATAAGACAATACTTCTGGAAAGATTAGTAAATTATGTAATGATAGGGTTGCTAAAATTTATGTACACAAAGGGAAGCTGCCATCATTCTGGCTTTTTACACTTTTGTGCACTGGTACATTACATGATACAGCTGTCTGCATTTACCTGTCTGTATTCTGGCTAAGAATTATTCTAGACACTCATACTGTAAAAAATAAGCTTATAGGTGCCATCTTCCTATGCCCACATTCTAAAGTGGGTGAGAAGAAAAAAAACTACTTAAGCCCTAAGAAACAATCATGGAGAAAAATACCACATACTATTCAGCAATCACTATAGAAGATTGTATTGGAAACTTGGTTAGATGAAGCTCTGCCTGGGATTTAACATAACCTTGCTCCTCAGCACACGTATAGTCTCCCCTAATAAGGTACAGACCCATAAGTTTTCATCTTCAGGATCCACCTGTTGGTGGAAATATGAGGCTGATTCATCATAGCACTGAGTTGCCCAATCCATTTCAGTACTCCTGGCAGGAAAGATGAGGGAGGAACAGAGAACAGCGTCCATGTTAACACACATACACCCTTTGTTTGTGTATCAGCTACCATAGAAGCTAAGACATCAGTTCCTAAATAATAATGAAAATTAAACACAGGAGCACTTTGCCAAGGGATGTGAATCTTTACTGTTAGAGATCCAGTGTCTCTGTAATGCACATATATGCCCTATTGAAAAGCCAAATCACTGGTTTCAACTCACCAGTTTCAGCTGCTGATCTTTAGTTAATTTATTCCATATTGAAAGTTGCCATAGTAGCCTCTTTAAGCCTTAAAATATATCACTGATTTCTGTAAATATGACAACTATGTATAATAATTTGCTGAAGTAATTTTTTTTTAATGAAGACATAGATTTATGTATTTTTAGTGATTTATTATATTTGTGCTTATTTTAGTTTCAATCAATGTCAATGTCACTGATGATAAACTGGTTTATAATAAAATACTGGAGTCAATTCCTAGCTATTTCACCAGCTTTTCTTGTCCATATTGTGTAATTGGTAAATGTGGACCCTCAGAGACTGCTGGCCATGGAGAGAATTCAGAATTACTCCATCTTCAGCTGTAAAACAATTGGACCATATTTTTCCACATTCTTTTTGTGTAGAATCCTATTAGAGTGACACTGATCCCAGATAAAACAGTGGAAAAAATTATCTGGGAGGCAAACAGCACATGATAATGACAATTAAGATAATTTTAGAACAATAAGTTCCTGTAAAGCTTAATAATATAAAGAGGACTGGCAAACATAAACATCCCAGACATTTTTTAGGCACCTGATTCAGCACTTAATCGTATTCTAATAGAAATGATACTGTGCAAAATGGATGTAATAAATATTAAGTGCATTTCTCAAACATGGAGAAAGAGACATCTGCTGCAGAATATCTAACAGGATTTAAAATAGATTTATGACCTAAATTCTCCAAAACAGCTGAAAAATTAATGGAAAGAAGACATAAATAAGATTGTAGATTATGTGGCTTGATAAAACATCAAGGACAGGTTGAAGTATTAGTAATCATAAAAGTTCAACTTGAAACAGAAAAATGCAAGGGGAATTATCCTAGAATGGAAAATATGTGTCTTGTATGTACAAGATAGGAAACTGCATCCTTGAATGGAACAACTCAAGAAATTGTTTAGGAGTTGTGAGAGATGAATAACTGAATATAAAGTCTTATTGAGCTTCCATAATTGAGAGGAATAATACAATCCTTGGATATACAGGAAAATTATCTTTATCATTGTATCTATCATTCATGACATCATTGTTAGAAGTCTGTGTTCTTTCCAATGCTGACACTTAAAGAAATGTGGTGATTAATGTCTGTGGATTCTTAAAAGAATTCTGAATATTGTCAAAATACTCAGATGATTGTCTGACAGGAGAAATTTTAAATTAAATCTGTTAGACAAATCAAAGAAAAAGCTGAGTGTAGCTGGCTAGAATATGTAGCTCTAGCTGCATAGTTTATAAGCATCCATGTAAGAGAGGTTTATGGAGGACAGCAGGTGCTTAAATCCAGCAGATAAGCACTAACAAACATAAAGGGTAAAGATTTGGAAAAAATAGTGATATATATGAATGTTTGTTTGTGCCTCTTTGTTCTGGTTTAAGCCAGGATAGAACTGATTTTCTATTTGTGATTTTACTTTTCTGTTAAACCCCTTCTGAGTAGCTGCAGTTGCCAATGTTTTTCAGTCAGTGTCTGCCTCTGGAACTAATCTCGCTCCATGGTTATATACACAGTGAGACAATGGCATGTAGAACCAAGGCCACTGCTTGGTTCTGAAGAGAACATTTTATGCTCTGGAACCTGAAGGCAGTGAGGGGTCACACCTGAGATCCTCCTTTGGGGAGAAACAGACCACATAGGTGACAAAAATCAACCAAATTAAGTATCCCATCCACACACATGTCATACTGGATATAAATTTGAGGCATCAGGAGAGTCAACATTCTCTTTCTTCACCTATGGCTGGCATCCTGGAAGGACTCTGTCTGTGTATCAGCCTTTGATCTTGAGCCCTGGGTTGCTGCACTGCAGTATTCCTGTATCCCAGCTCCCATCTGCCACTGACTCCAGAAGTTGAGTCTGGGACTTTTCCAGGACTTGCCCTGCAGCCTTGGTAGTGACACGGGCGTTACTGGGATGTGGGGCGAGCGTGTGATAGTGCTTTTGTGTATATTTGAATATATTTGTATATATTTAATTACTTTTCATCACTGCTGTCTCATTAAAGCTGTGTAGTTTAGTTTCCAACCCATAAGGCTCTCTACATTATTCCTTCTTTTTTTCTAAGCAGGAAGGGAAGGGAAAAGCAAAATTAAAAACAACAACAACAAAAAAAAAGAAAAGAAAAAAAAAAAGAAAAACTAAACCCCCACAACCCTATAGATTTTTGTAGAAGTGTTAAGGTCAAGTTTATGAGCAGTACAAAGTTTTAGCTATGTGATCATTACATTACATTTCAACATAAAATTTCTGCTTTCTGAGTCTAATTTCAGTTCTTCTGAGGTGGTAAAACCTAACTACAGTGAAATATGTTTTTACAACTACATTTTTGTCAGACTACATTGTGGAGAGTAAGGGCTGATTAAACCTTACTGAATCACAGAGTTCAGTCAATTTATAATCTCAGAGCCAAACTCTTCCTTTTCGGTGATGGAGATGATAAGAAGTGTAATTTCAGGCTTCTACATAGATAAAAGTTACCACTTAGCCTTTCTTTTTAATCATGACATTAATTGTACTACTTATACATATATATATATACACATTTGTCAACAACACAACATAGGCATGTCTAAGGTAGTAAGAAACAGATAAACCTGGCCAGCAGAAGCCATTCAGCTACAATAGGAAATCCAGAGTCATCTTGGAGCTATGCACTATCCTTTTCAGAGTTTGAATTTTATTACTAAAGGGCTTTTTGTACCCAGATCAATTCTAGCATAGTTTGGTTATCTGTGTTTCACAATGCAGTGATCAGCATAATCACACTAAAAAGAAAATGCTGTTTGAGAAAGGCAATGGTTACTATTTTAAGTATAATCCTGCTTCATGCACACGTTTTTGAATGAATGTAATGGTTTTAGACAATTCATTATCAACAGCTTGTGCAGAGCATGCTCTCTCATTAATCTGAAACATGGCTGCTGGTTTATTGAAAAGTCACCCAGAGTCTGAAATCAACTGGAAGGGGTGCATTTTGAGGGTATGTGGACATAATTAAGAACCATTTTTCATACAGCTGTTCTTGTCCCATTAAACAGCAACTGCAGCATCATTAAATTGTTATAAATGCTCATTTATTAATGTCATAAAATTTCAAAATGTAGCAATACTAAAAATACTAAAAGCATAGTCCTTTCATTGAGATGTTCAAAGCAATTGGCTCACTTGAAATATTGCTCTATTTTAAGCTTGGCTTTGGTGCAAATTAATGCAAGATACCTAGAATGTAGAGATCAGTACTTCTTTGTTTCAAGGCACCCAGCGCTGCTGAAGATTGAAGTTCCCCAGTGATAAGCAGAGTGAAAGAAAACACACATAGTTTTTAATATGGGATCTCGTCTGAAACTTCACGGAATTATTTATAGCACAGGAAGTGTTTGTTCTGCTCAAAAAAAAAAAAAAAAAAAAAAAAATTCTCATATCTAATATATGACCAGATAGAAAGGATGACAAGTTGAAGAATTTTATCTGCATCACAGGGGGTAAATGAAAATTTTAGAAAGGTTTGTGGCAAATCCCATTATCTCTCTGTTCAGGAAATGTCTCGATTAGGATTAGTAGATCTGATTTTTGTGTTAGCTGTTGTGGCTAAACTTGGAGCTAAGGCTACTAGAAGCCTCTTTATATAGTACCAGTAAAAGCAAGCAGCACAATTGTTAGTTTGAGTGTTTAACAGAAGCAGAAACAGAAACAAAGTTCTGCTTTCTAGCAGCAAATGGATAACAATGTGTTAACTGTCTATCCAGAATGAGATTTATATATAGATGTAGCTGACATAGATGATCCGTATTACTTACAATATAAGACATACTTGATACACATGACAGATAATGTACATATAGGAGTGAAACAAATAAAATCTATAATTAATGTCACTTTCATAAAAATGTTCAAGATTGAGTGCCAGACAAAAGAGGGACCATAAAACAAAACAATGAAGAATAATCTATTTGCTTTTGCTTATTTTTTCAATAAAGGCACATTGACTTTTCCTTTCCAAATTACTTTTTTTTTTAAACTGTATTACACATTGTTTTGTTCCTCTGAAAACCCTTGGAAATCTAAGGAATGTGTGATTGTGCAAAACTCTTATTTAGAGCTGTTTTCTAGAATGATACTGGTGCGCTGAGATAGCTGGATCTGCTATCAGCAACTATATATAGGGAGTCATAACTTTGAATAAAGAGATTTTTCAGGGGGATTTTCACAAGAATGATCAGTGACTACCAAATTAGGGGAATGAACAAGAAGAGATGTCTAGAATCTCTGGGGTCTATGCTTTGAACAGGGAACACTTGGTCTTCGTTTACCCAAAGTGTTAAAACAGTATGTTAAAGACTGAGATGGGCTAACTACCTCAATTTTCAGATGTTAAATATCTGTCACAAGATAGGAAATTAAACTAATTTAATCTGACTCTGAATCTTTGATATTATCAAGATTAGCTCCGGGAGGTATTACCCTGCCATTACTGATAGCTCAAGTACATCAGGGACTGGCTGGAGTGCATAATTCTCTCAGGAACTTGCCTCTAGCAGGGTCCAGCACTGACAAATTGCAAATTGATGTTTGGTATCTCAGCTCTGCAAACCTTAAACTGATTTCCCAACAGCAAGACAATTCTCCAGTGCTTATGTCCAGTCTATTTCAATTCATTTAATGCAACTCCGTCTTATCTGGCTAATTCGTGACAGCAATTAATAACTTACTCCACAATAAGGTCAGTATAGTGCCTTTTTTGGGGGGGTGTCAGGATTTTTTTTCTCACTGTTGTCTTAAATAGAAGATGTACCTTGTATTGCACACCTTGAACTTTTCAACTCTGCTTTTTCTTAACTGCATAATAAAGAATCATCTAATTCCAGTTTACTGAGCAGATAAGATAATCACTGTGCCATAGATCACATGGTGATGGATACAGCAGCTGCTTTTTTAATGTGCAAGCCTTTTGCTTCCTTTTGAGGAGGTAAACTCCTACTTTCCAACTCCTCAAGCAGTGAACTGAAAATACTTTCTGGACTTGCTGAGTAAATTCCAGCATATCCTTTTATAAGATCGACAGTCTCTGTCCTTCCAGGTGAATAGGTAACAAGTAATGTTCTGTGGGAATATATATAGTAATATATATAATTTACATTTTTTTGGTGGAGAGGAGTAAAAAAATCCAATATTGCTTCCTGGCAGTGAGAGATACATGAGCCACATAAGTTCTAATGCACCACTCAGACTCCTGAAGGGGAGTTGCAAAAGGTATAAACTGATCCTGAACAGTGATTGATCTCTGTAGAAGTTCCAGGCAAGAACATCTCTTCTACAAATAAATTGTATTAAACCAGCAGCTGATTAGCTGATCCAGCTAGGATATATGAGTATGCTCCCGGATCAACGCATTAATCTTACACTTCGATTTATCAGCTCCACCTTCTTACAGAGGCCACTTGTACCTCCAAAGTGTGCATAGAGCTTATATCAATGCCAATGTCATACTTTTTGAGACAGAATTCAGGCTGTCAACCTTCCAAGGTAATTGTGGCTTATAATTCCCAAGCAACAAGGACAACCAATCTCTTGACTTAAATACAGAAAACCCCCAGTACTGCTGTAGCTCCAGTGCCATTTCTACATATCTGAGACTACTTTCATGTATCTGGGCTAATTGCCTCTTGGCCCTGAAGCATGGACCAGACTGAGCAGACTGCCCACCAGTCATGCTGTTGCTCAGATAATTCTGCACCGTGGTCTCATTTACTGACAGTTGCTATACAGCACATACTCTTCCCAACCTAAGCATCAAGCATCAAAAGCTAAGAAAGGCCTTATCTGACACTGAGGGATGTTAAATAAGAATAGTTAATGTTTCCATTCAGTAGTCAGTTTAGCTGCCTTTTTTTTTTTTAATTTTATTTATTTATTACTAATTTCAGCTTCTCAGTTCATAGTCCATCCTTGATGAATTAGCTTCTGAATTAGCTTCTTACACTTCCTTTACAAAAGAAAAGATTGCATCTATAGGAAGAAATAAGAGGATAATTTTTCACAACCAACCTTTATAGTACACAGCTGACTCTAGACTGACCAGCAGATGAAAGAAAATGTTAAGTCTACATTCAGATGAATACACAGCAAGTGCACATGAGAGCTTGTGGTTCACTCTTTGTGCAACTGCTCACCCAGATAGTTCAAGATGAGATGTGTTCCTGAACTGTGTGACACTACGACAGCTGCACGTTTCCCTTTGCCTGCACAAGTAAAGGTGTACCTCGCTGAGTCCAGGATGACTGGGATGACAAAATTGAAACTGTAACAGAGACAACTGCAGCTCTGTGTGAAAAGGAGTAGTTTGGTGGTCATCCAAAGAGTAAGAAAGAATTGCAAAGAGTTAAAGATTTTTCTTTTTAATAAGGTTCTGGCTGTGGGATGAAGCTGGTATACTTCAAAGGAGTCTGGGGTGGAAACAGTCTGAGCCCCCAGCTCCTGTTGCTAAACTCCTCTTTGGGTCTGTTTGTCCTCTGCTGCTTTTCTGCTAGAAGATCTTCCACAGCCCTGGGAAGCTTGCAGGAGAATAAAATGTTGAAAAATTATCTTGATACCCAAAGACTCTCAGGGTGACAACTTCTCTACTCTTAAGCATTTCCCACTTTAACACCTGTGGAGAATCATAACTGCTGGCAAACTATTGCTAGAACTGGGTAAATTGCTCAGTGCATCAGACTTTCTGTTCCTTAGCATCCTTGTTTACAGTTCCACGAGTCTTCAGAGAACTGTTTAATTTTACAAAAAGGGTTGAAAAGTATGTTTTCATTGTGTGCAAATATGGGAAGTTGTATTCAAAACTCTATAAAAATACTGAAAACACTCAGAAATCCACACAAAGCATTTGGCAGTGAACTTGACATATTACAGTCATGTAACAAACGCCAAATAAAAACAAGAAAGGTTCAACAACCACCAATTCTTCTGTTACCCTTAGCTGAGGGAAAAGTAGCTATACTTAAGCCTGAAGTATACAAACATATAGAGGTACATGCTAAATACAGGAAAAGAATAGTAGGGACTTTCAAGCAATCTGTTGACCTTTGTGTTCTTCTGTTTTTTCATTCTTTCCTCTCAGCATGTGAAAAGTGGTGCAATTTCCAGAAGAAGCTGAACCTAATTCTGAGAATTAGGTCTGAATATGGGCACTCAACTCAGCCACAACTCAGCAGCTTCTGAAAAGTTATACTGCTCATCTTTATCACAAAACAGAGAAAGAGATAAAATTTCCTCAGCTTGTCACCATGTTTTACGCTGTACTCCCCAAGTCTTTTAATTCCTTTGACTGAAGCAGCCACTATCCTGCAGGAACTCCTCATAATTTCACCTAATGAACAAACTACATACTACAAAAACTAAATAATACATCCCGAAAATCAAATACTCAAGAACTATTTCTAAGAATGGGTATAAATTTAATTTGTACAAGAATTTGCTGAAGAAATTTATGAACAAATAATTTTCATCAGGACTGTAGTCGGCAGTTCTGCATTTTGAATGTGGCCTTACTTCAGGATTACCTCTTGAGGTTAGTTTGAGGGGTAAGACATGACAGCATCAGTTATGATTAAAACAACCTGAATAATTTACAGATCAAATGCATTTTTTTGCTACCAACCAGATTGCAAATTATCCAACCAGCAGTTTTCAGCTAAAGAACAGCTGTAAAAAGTAGAATTAATCAATAAACAGTGTTGTGCTTCCTTCTAGCTAATTTTTAGCTTTTCATTTTAAAGAATATTTATCCAAAACAGAACTTCTATGTGTAGCTTGTTGTGCATTGTTTTGTTTAAGTAGAATTTAGATATTATTTAGAAGACAAATACTTTCCACATGCAATGACCTGATAAAAAACAATTTCCCAAGAAACAGCAAGCTGTAATTATTTAACTAGCTATACTTACAGAGCTGCCCCTTGAAGGTCTCAGACAAAATTAGATTCCCAAATATCATACACAGTAGGAACATCAGTGTCTGTTTCCCACTTAGAAAAATAGCCAAATAAAATTTTTACCAAAAAAAAATGCAAAGCCTCCAGTATAACAGATCTACCAAGGGTGTCTGCCAAAGGACCAGATGCTCTTACTGAGAAATGGACATAATCTACAACACTTGCCAGTATTTTCTGTTTGATTTTTTTTCCACCCAACAGTGAAGGGTGAGATTTCAAATATTTACGTGTGTTTAGAGCAAAAGCTTTTAAAACAGCCATCAAAATATTTAGAATGCAGCGGTTTTTTAAAAGAAAAATCTTCATAAAAAATGTATTTTAAGATTCATATAAGTAGAAAAATAAACAGCTCAAAATGCTCTGCCAGCAACACTACAAATTCCCAGTAAATTAGCATTAGCATTACCGTTCTGTTAAAATGGTTCAGAATTATACTGGGGACATCTGGATTAACAATTAGAAAATCCTTTGTGATTTATAGAGACAGCTGTCAAAAGGACAAAGATGCTTGTGTTTTCAAAGTAGTGACATTCTGATGAAACACAAAAAAATATATGCTTATTTTACTTTTATATGCCTACAGACTCTACATTCTCCTTTAAGAGGAAAAAAAAAAAACAACATTACTTGAATGTTTCCCTTAAAAAGCACAATGATTAAATGCAGGTCAAAGTTATATTTGATTTTCCTGATTCAAAACTTTCACTGAAGCAAATCCTATGTACAATTTTATATTAGGTAGAATTTATTATATGGGAAAATGTGTCTGCATAAAGATTACAGAAACCAGTAAGATAAACAGTGAAAGAATAAATGTTTTCTTGTATATATTTATTTTGATACAAGTTTCCAACATTGCAAATCAAATGCTCCCTAAATTAGGAGAAAAAATTATTCCAGTAAGCATGTAAATAGAAACTGCAGAGTATGTCCAATGCGATAAATTCCCCCCACTGCTTTTTCAGAGAATACAGTTTAATAGGTAACCCAGTTTAAGTTGCCATAACAACAAAATAGAATAACTCAAGCAATTCAGTGTGAAATATAATCAATTAGAAAGAAATCATTTAAGTATCTGGAAGTTCTTCTGTGCCCTATATGCATTAGGCTTTGTCATATTTTGCCTTCAAGTGCAATAAAAAATCCTCAGTCATTTGCTTGCTAAACTCAGTGAAGATATTTCCTTTTAAGGAAAGGCAATGTCATTTATAATCCAGAAAAAACAAAAACCAACCAACCAACCAACAAAAAAAAAAAAAGCCTGAAATTATTTCATCCTTAGTACATTATTTAATATTGCTAAGAAATAAGTAAGTGGCTCACACTCAGTATAAAAAAAAGCTACCTCACATATGTTGCTACTCATCCTTGGGAAAATAGATGATCATTCTTGTTTTAGGAAGGCTGAGAAACAGAAGTGGGTTTTTAATGAGAAATAATCCAATTTCAGTGGAACAACATTTGTATCAGTTGCCTTTTCTTAAACAAACCATTTAAGTTACTGGAACTTTTCTGATAGCCTATGTATGCGAGCTTGCTGGATGCAACACATCTAAGTTCCTTCTTAAAATACCACATGCATCATGCATTGTATGGGAGGAGAGAGTGCAGCTGAACCGTGAGTGCCTCATCACCTTGCTGCCTTGGCTCCCTTGAGATGGCTGCATGGAACAAACTCACATGCTCTTACATTGTAGTCTAGCTTGTTTCTTTCTTGCAAATATCTATTAATAACTAGCTTCTATTCCAGGAGCCTTCAGCATCTCAGTAAGTTTGTTTTCATTCCATTTAGGCTTTCAAAGAGGTTTTCCTTCAACTTGAAGACAGCAGAGGCAACACTCAGTTCCTTGTCTGGCCCAGACCTATTTGTTTAGCTAGACAGCTGGAATCCTAGAAGGCAGCTTTCAAAGTCTGCACAATGTTGGCAGATGTGGACCTCACCAATATGGGGGTAAGATACTAATGCAAGTCTCTCTTATAAGAGCCTGAGGGCTTAACGTACATGGCAGTCTCAGTGATAATCTCCGTATGCCTGAGTGATGACAGATGCTTTTACTTATTTCTCTATCAGAATCCCTTCATCCTTACATGAAGCACAAACTGCTTACCCAGCTCTTCTGTTACCTAGATTTGATAGAAAAAGCACTAAAGACCACAGCAGTGATGGTCTCACAGAGGATGATTAGGGTAGTGGCCAAGAGAAGGAGCTTGCAACAAAATAGTTCATAACATCCCTAAATGACCAAACTTCTGCACCCTTCTGGAGACAGCTTAAAAACCCCCCTCAGGTATCTAAGAACAGCAGTTACCAAGATGGAACCTCTTTTGGATTTTTTAAATTTTTTTTCAGTCATTACAGTCATTTTCACTGTTCATAAAATGATTACTGAATTAATACACTCTTCTAAGAAAACAAGGTCTTACTAGTAATAGTACAATTCAGTATTTATAAAGAGCTGGTCTTCTGAAAGCAAAGACATAGGGTAATCTATAAATAAATCTGTCAGTACTCAACCCTGGATGAATCATTAATGTTTTAGGAATGTGTCTATTCTTTGAAATGGAAAGACAGCTAAACATTACACTTTCGAGGAATTTGTGTTTTTTTCTCTCTTGCTAATAAAAAAATCCAAATCTTTACAGAATCTGTCTGAAAATCATGTATTTTTTGTTGTTGTTGTTGCTTTTGTGGACTATACACAAGAACAAATTAAACAGAACTATAATTAGAAGGTCTTACTATTTAATTCTGGAGAACTACTCCATGGTAGATTTACAAGTAAAGAATGTTCCTTCCCTGAAGGCATGTTCCTGGACAAAGGACTGGAGGATAACTGTCACTGCTAAGAGCTTTGCTCTTTAGGAAAAGAACCATCTGGTAGGTAATCTGTTTATACCAGAAATCCGTACAACATTTAAATGTAAAAATAAGGAAAATCAACAAAGTGACTAAGAAACTTGGCAGTAATGATTTCTGCAGCTCCCAAAAGCATCATTGTACTACAACTGAAGGATTATTGATGAGTTCTCCAATTTATATATACTTTTTTTTTTTTAACAAAACAGCTACCTAGTAGAAAATTTTCTAATATTATTCCAAACTTTTATTCTGTCAGTTCACATTTCATGCATTGAAGAAATTTACTGTTTTTTTCTTAAAGAAAGAACAGACTTCACAACTATCTAAAATTGCAGCCTCAATACACACACCGATTTATTAAGGTGAACTTTTGGCATAAGTAATCAGGAAATTGTCTGTTAGCTGTGTCTCTACTAATTAATTAAGCATGCCCTGCAATGTTGCTCTTTATCATTGAGTCAAACATGTACTAAGTCTGTATGATTTAAACTATGAAACTGTTCAAAACAGCATGACTTCATGCAGTTTTCCTTCTGGATGGGCCTTGTGGATTTCTAATTTCCATAGAAAAATGCTACCTGAAATAAACCAAAACAACAGTATGGTTGATTCTATGAGTTATACTGTACAAGAAACTGAGTTCCTGCACTGAAAGACATTTCCTGACATGGTTTCTTTTTCTGGCTTGGATGAAGCCCATCAGTCTTTGACCCACAACCCTGCTTTGCCATTTGTTCTTTTCCTTCTAAATTGGACAAAGTGAAAGTATTTTAGTAGGGCAAATAATCATGTTTAAGCAGCTTTAAATTTACTCTCCTGTCATACTCATTTTGAGGCGGTTCTCTGGTACAGCCACCAAAGGGAAGGTCATGGCTTTTAGCATCTAGCCATTTTTACCAATATTTCTTCATCTGTTTTGAATCACTGACAGAATAGCATGGACATACTCTAGTGTTGTATACTGCATGTTTTTTAATTTATGACTTTTGATTTATGATTTTTTATTATCCCCCTGACAAGAAATCTCTCCCTGCTGAAAACTGCAATTAATATAAGATAATCACTATTTTTTATGCATTTTTTTGGTTGATCTACCTGTTAGGGATGTTGTCAGGTTTCAGAGCCTTTACAGCATTTATCCCCTTTGCCATGGATGGTTTCAACCCCCAGTTTACAGCATGCATTACAGATTATGAACCCTAAGGAGATAACAGCAGAAATTTTTATACTTCAAAGGTCCTGACTGACTGAAGGTGTTTAGCTTCATCACCTTGTCTAGACGGAGGCTCTTTTGGACAAGACCAAAGGTAGATATTAATTGCTAAACCAAGGGTTTTTTCTGGAAGAGGCCTTAATGTCCACTGAAGCACAAACCTCCATTCACTCTATGTCGGGTTAGAAATCAAGATTTACTTACTGGGTCAACAAAACCCACACTTGAATTTTGTCATATTTGCAGCATTTGGTATTTTCCCCCTGGTGTCACAAAATTTATGCATGTTGCTTCAAGAGAAAACTAACTCTTATATACAAAAGCACTACTGATTTTGTTTCAACCATGTCTCTAAGTGTCTAGACATCTCTTAAATACCTCCAGAGATGTAGGCTCCACCACTTCCTTGGTCAGCCTGTTCCAGTGTCTAACAACATTATCAGTTAAGAATTTTTTTTCCAAATACTCAAACTAAACTTCCCCTGGAGTAAATTTAGTCCATTTCCTCTTGTCCTATCACTTGCAACTTGCACAATTTATCAAGTCAGCCTTAAGCAAAGGGATAGAACAAAGACTCAGTTAGTTTCTTGGTTTCACTTTTGTATGTTTGTCTGTCTTAGCTCTTCTTCAGGGAAGTCTGAGTAAGCTCAGCAAGGTTCCTAAATTTGAAAATGTAGCTGAAAGTATCAGTGTGAGCTGTGAACTCTGCTCCATTCTTGAAAGATTTACCTTTTGTGGTATCACCTGTTTCAGACATAATAGGCATCCTGATTGAATCCGGTAGCATTTCATCTAATGTCTTTGTCATTCATCATGATCTGTGGAGCATTTTGGATTTGATGGTCGTTCTCTGGGAGGAAAATGAGCTGAAGGAATACAGTGTAGGAATAATTTTACAGACTTAATTAGACATCACTGAGAAAATTTTCATGGGATAGCTTTTAGTATTGGTAAGTATTCACATTCATTATAACTTTGCTCATTAAAAAAAATAAGGTAAGAATAAATTTAAAATCCCAATTAATTTATTTCAAGTGTGTACTTGGTTTCAAACATATGCTGGACTACACATGAACTGATGAATTTTTGATCAAATAAATGTCACCATCTTAATTATTTTCATCATAATTTCTACTGGAAGGTTCACTTTGAACATAAAGAGTGTTCATTAATTGTCTTGATTAGCAGAACCTAATTTCAACTGCAAAACTGTTAGTTATCAATACACGACTTCTAGAGCTTTAATAAGATGCTTGGTATTTCAATGGAACTAGGCTAACTAATAATGTCTAAGGACCAATAACTCATATGAGCAGAAATTTTTTAAATTCTAGATATTTCATGAGGTGTCAATCCAAGTATTCCTTAAAATGTTTTTTAAAAATTTTTTACAGCAACACTGTAAAAATTAAAACCCTAAGGATTTTTAGAACATAGCATAATGATATTATAGATGGTCTAGACATTTTCATTTTCCAACCCCAACTTACTATAAAAAGATTGCTGTCCTAAGGGCTAGGATTTAATGATACCAGCTGGTTATATTGCAAGGGTCGGGGTGAAAAGTCAGTCTCATGTTGCTTGTGACTGCAAAACTTTGGCAAGAAAAATGTTTGCTGTTTTTCCAGCTGACAGAATCAGACACTGCTTGTCCTAGACTGCTGATTTACAAGACAATAATTGAATGGCTTAGCAACCTCATATTCAGTAACAGCACTGTCTGCTATTTAATTTCTTTCTGTGAAGAATGGAAGTTCAAGAGCTACGATGAGCCAAGTTTCAGAATTAGAGAATATATTTTATTGTTATATTTATTAAAAAAAAAAAAAAAAAAAAGGTAGTTTTCCTTAGTCCTGACAGGAACACAATAGTTTTACTACTATATGTTGTGAATAACACACAATGAAGATTTGAAATATAGCTCCTACTTAGAGATTTGAAAACTGCTCAGGATTCTCCTGGAGATTCATCTTCTGCTTTTGGTGCTTTACCTGCCTCTTGCCTGCATTTGTGGAATATACATAGGGCATTTTCAAAGTTGAGGTCTGATCTTTCAAAGTCATACACATACAGTTGTCTTTGTAGATTTCAAGCGCAAGAATTCAAGAATTCTCATATGCTTAAAGCATGACTACACCATTTTTAGATTCATTTTTTGATAGAAATTTTAAATCTCATTATTTGAATGGTCATACATTAAGCAGAGCTCATGTGAGTTGAGTTACTTTAGTCTAGCCTTGCGAATGTTATTTTTTATTATAACTATTACTCCTAGAAATAGACACTTTGATGAAGCCATAAATATTTGAGCATTTAAATCTGATTGTTAAGAGGTAATTTTTTTCTTAAGCAGAAAACTGGCTGAGCATTAGTCATCAGTACTTGAGTAGTCTTTTCAGAAGATTCCGTTATGTTAAGGTTCAGATGCAGAGATTGTTTATCTACATCCCCTTCTCTGCATTATTCAAAATGTGTACAGCAGTTCCATTAAACTATTGTTTATACTAAAAATCTTCACATGAAAGTCTGCCAGATCATGTCATCAACTTACTTCCCAGCCCATCTTGACAAAACAGATGGGTGTTGCTTTACATCAGAGGAAAGCTTAACACACTAAAAAGAGTAAAGGAGGTTAAGTTAGTAAAGATCACAAGTGTTGAAATCTAAAAAGGAGAGGCAGTCAGCCACATTTTATGCATTATGTGGTGGGGAGGAAGAAGCCCACTAAGTAGATTTTATGCATGAAAATTGAAAAGAGAGAGAAAGGAAAGTTAAAGGTGTTATTACTCTGTCAAAGGAGTATGTGTAGGAGGAAGAAAGGAGAAAATGCAAAGAAAAAGCCCTCCTGATAGGAGTTGAGATAAGAAAGGAAACATTAAGGAATAGTAGAATAGCAAATATAGCCTGCTCAAATTTCTAAACTTTAAAATTCCTACTTCCAATAAAGGAAAGGAAGATGCCAGACTAGTGTCTTTTGGAAGCTTGAACTGCAGTACCCATGGCTGTGGATACAGAAAGTGAGACTGTGCATGTTTGATCCAGATTTTTGAGATAAAATGGGATTCTAGGGAAAAAATACTGACACTATTTAGGAGATAACATGCTGCCAAATATAATTTAGGACTGGATCTCCAGTTTTCCTGTATCTGTAGTAATATTTTTAAATAAAAACCCTAGAAATTAATTTTATATCTTACTTGAGGAAAACTTTGTCTATTATTGGAGGAAAGGCCATTTGACAGGGACCAATTTTGTGTCCTCTCCACCTTGCAAGTAACAAATAATCCAAGAAAAACAAGATGAATAAGCATTGAAATAGACCTGACTTCAAAATCCTCTGGTGGATCTAGAAACCAGAAAGTGCCACCTCTAGACACCACTGGCACCAGATGGTGTCACTGATCATCATTTTCAGTAATTTAAAATATTCTTACATAATCCTATAATGGTTCCAAGCACCTGGGTGTAGGAATTTTCTCTGATGGTGCTTTGTGTGCTTAAGGCAGTGACATTTCTGTGGTGGAAAATAGCTCTGGCATTAAATTTACCTGTTATGTATGTGGACACAAATGCACCAATTCTCACGACCTTCCAGGAAAAAGCACCACAGGCCTTTTTTTCTTTATAGAAGAAAGGCTAACAAAAATACATATTTGCCTTAAAACCTCATTGAAGAGCTTCAGTGCAGACCTGTTCTTTCAGAAAAAAGGTAATAGCTCACACCAAGAGTGCAAGCATGGATGTGGGGCTGAGGGTGGTGGGGACCATTCTCCCAAAACACCCTGTGACAAAGTCTCACTGTAGTTGGTTGGGTGAAACATTTTTTCTCAGGTAGTCACTTAACACAATCCTCCTACTTTTGCTAGAGAATGTGATAAACAGGTATTCCCCTGCCCACTCTCTTGCCTGAGATGACAACCTGAGAGGGCATGGACTGGAATCTGGCTTTCTAGAGACACAGAGCTCTATCCACAAGGAAGTACACAGTGTGCACTTTCCCAAGAGCACATGTTTTGATCTACAGAGAGACATTTTGACACAGTCTGCTTTTCAGAACATATTGCAAAGAGCTTTATTTCATTCCAGTGCAGAATGATAAAAGACACATTAAATCATGTCCGGATTCAACTTCTACTCAAGGTTTCCTCATCCCACTTTGACCTGCACTGTTCAGATTGAATTATTTTGAACACATACTTCCAGGAGAGCAGAAAAGTGTAACAAATACTTCACAATGTATGGTGTCTTGTTTAGAAACATTATGTTCTGCTGCTTCCTGTTTTCATTGTTAACTTTACATGTTTTATATCTTTGTGGTATTACTTAAATTAAATTAAAATACACTATTAGAATTGGAAAATAACCCTTACCTCTGATGCCAGGTATTTTAATTCTTAATTTTCTTTGTATTTAAATTATTTCTTCAATTTACCCAAGTATTTTCAGAAAGCATTGAAAAGGGCCCTTTCTCAGTCACTAACAATGCTGAGATCTTAAGGTGACTTAATTACAGAATTAGTCTGCCAGCCAACATATATGATTAATACTTATTTATGTATTTTCCTATACTTGATGTTGTCTTTTTCCTTTCCTAATGTTTTAAAGATCTTTCCATTTTCTAGACCTGACAGCCAAATATCTGATTCTCTTAAATTCCTTTCTTGTCTCTTTTTTTGCATCTTTTCTTGCCTTCCTTTCTTCTTTTTCATGTCCTTGCCAAGTAACTTGCACAGTCAATGCTTTGTTTACAAGTCTTAAGGACTGTATTATCTACTTACCATACTGAGCTAACACTTACATTGCTTGTAAAGAGTGTTAGTTTTCCATAGATAAAAGACACTGTAAAAGACACCATTTTTGTAAAATAGTCCTAGGAGGGATTTGTTTCAAAATACTTTGGAGCCATCATATACTTAAATATCTACTGTAGAATAATACTAGCATGTTTAAAGAAATAATTTAATGTTTATGACTATAGTTTTTTTTCCATGTAGAGTTATTATTCATTGGTTTAATTTCCTATGTTTGCATCTGCTGAAAACACATAAGCCTGCTTACCCTGTAATACCTGTTGGAAGAAAGACTTAGCACACCAGCAAATCTGGTGGAGTCCTTTTAAAATTACATAATCTGGTGAGAAATTTGCATACATAAATCAGGTTTGGTTTAAAAAAGCTTATAAAATGTGCTCCTGCTGGTTTATTACAGTCCGGTTTATGAAATTTTTATTCCTTCTGGGACACATCCATGTCTCTCTTTCACTACCTGCGAGAAACTTCCCAGAGACCTTGAGGTAGACATAAGATTTCCTCTCATAAAAGCATGCAGTAGAAAAGATAATTCAGGAACATTTCTTTGTTTATTTTAATGGCTGTTTAGGGTTTGACTTCAGTGTATGTTACAGTTGCTTGTTTTCACTTACAGACTTTTTCTGCAGCTCCGGTATGAATACTGCTCCTCAAAACTGACCCCTTTTTCTTTTGTAATTGCCATGTTACGGTGCATTATTTTAAACATGTCAGAGACAAGAGTCCACAGGCTTGTGCAAAGTTTGTTTTATTCTCAGCGTTTCTTTTCTTACAAAACTGCTTTGTAGGATGTCCTTCTGTTGTTGGATACTGTGATGATTTTCAGATTTGGAAAAGTACTAGCTAGGATTTATTCTTTATATTGTGAATATTCTATGTTCAATTGTTTAATGAAGTTTTTAAGTGATTTCTTTAGTTAGCTACATCCCTGAAATGGGCACAAGCAGAGTAATAATTACTACAGGAAAGTGCATTTGAATAAACAAAGTGATAAATTAACAAACTCTATTAAGTAATCAAAGTTAACACTCTCAAAATCAGATTTTAGTAAGTTGGGAAAAATAATATTGGAAATTATTATTTCATGTAATTTTTGGGAACAGCTGTGAAAAGTAATCTCACTAATTTGCATATTCATTGCTAGTTACATGTATGCAATACACAGAATCTATGAACCATGGTAAACTCGAGGTCCTTTAATCTATTAGTTATACTTATTTCATTAACACAGCAGAATTAAATCCCATTTACTTAACCTTAAAACTAACATATCCTTATTATGAAGGTCTCCTCCACTTCATGCATGAAGTATATCTTTTGATCTCCTATCTGGACTAGAGCTTCATAACGTCTTGAACATGTTGCCTCCCTAGAAGTGTTCAAGGCCAGACTGGGTGGTGCTTTGAGCAACCTGGTCTAGTAGAAGGTGTCCCTGCCCACGGGCAGGGGGGTTGGAACTAAATGATCTTTAAGATCACTTCCAACCCAAACCACTCTGTGCTCCTATGACTCTATGCTCTTATCAATGAAAAAAAAAAAAAAAAAAAAAAAAAGTTCCTGTTACTATCTTAAACTCTGGTTTCACTTATAGCCTTATGCTCTACAATATTTACTTTCTAGGATTTCTTATCCAATTTCTTAGCTAACAGAGATAATTCACTTTTCCTAGCTATTCCTCATAAAAGCCTGATTTCCCTCTCCTGAATAACAAATCATTTGTCATTGCCTTAATTTCCATCAAGTCTTATAGAGAAAAGCAGCAAAACAATTCCTTCACAAACAATTCTTTATAGCAGAGCTCAATTTGTAGTGGTAGACACCTGGTATATAAATCTGAGTGACAATTAAGATAAAAAAACAAAGGTCCCTGAAGGAAGAATGCTAATACTTTACCTTTCCATATGCCAATATGTGTTCTTTTCATCACAAAATAGGTTTAAACACATTTATTTTGTTTCATCATTCTTCTTATTGAATCACAAGTGAAGACATTCATTTATATTTTCAAAGGGATTTATATCATTAGAGTCACTCATTTCATTTGGGAAAGTGTTCTCATCTACTTCAGAAGTGACATTTGGGTGACATTTAAAGTTACTGAGTCAATAGATCAGATTATTTTTTTTCTTTTCCTCAGAATGGAATTTTGTAAAACACTTGTCTGGACAAAAACGTAAAATTGAAAAAATATAAAAAATAAACTTTGTCTACTTGATTTGCAAAAATCTTGCTATCTTTGCTATCAGAAACTTAAGATGTGTTCTGTTTTCAAAACAACTTTAACTGATACAACTTAGTCCCACATTCAAGAGGGTATTATTATCACACTACCACAAATAAATTTGAACACCACTTTAAAGCACTTTTAGTTTGATCTGCTCAGGTTACTGAACATAATACCCAATACACTTTTTAATCAGACTGAGATAGGAAATGTTTTCTTCCTGGTAGGTAGGAGGCAGGTTGCACAAAACTTCCACAGATACTCTCCTAAAAGGTCTCTGTTTCAGGACTAAAAGCTGTAGCCCCCATGTCCTCAAGAGTGTTGTAGCCACAGGGTATCCTGGGGCATGGGGTTGTTCCACACTTTTTCCTTTAACTGAATTACTTTGATCTGTTTATGAAGTAAAATCTTCATTCCATTGATCATGGGCTGGGGAGGGGAGGACACTTCAGGCCCTGCTCCAGTTAAAAAGCTCAGGATATACAACACCAGGAACAGAGCTGTTTGAAATCGTCTTTAGTGAGAAAGAGAAAAGCAAAAATGTACAGAACACTTAACTAGGATGTCATTGCACACAAAACAAAAATCATACCAATGTCATTGGAATGGCAGTCTCTGGACTCTTCTCTGTCAAACTCTTCTAATCACAAACATCGTATCCAGCTAGAGCCAAAGAGAGAAGGCTGTTGCTGTTCTCCACAAAGACTTTCTCACTTTTATTTTTTTTTTTCCCCATATACCTAGCCCCCTTCTGCTTGAATTTTATTAGGTTGAAATGCTAATATTTTCTAGACAAACTGTTTCTCTTACATAATTGTGGAAGAAATGCTCTCTCTTCTGCTACCTAGTTGCTGCCAAGAATATAAGTCTGCTGAAGAAACACTATTGTTGTTCGGAAGAATGAGGAGCTGCCTGCTTTCTTACCCTTTCCACTTCTACCAAATACCAGGGAACATCAAGCAGTAGATAGGAAAGCATGTTCCAAATGATGCTACTTGTTTTCTCTGCATTTAACTGGGTGCTGCTTTTGGCATGTCTTCAGATGCTGATTTCAAATATTTTAGATTTTTATGTATATTTAAATTCAGGAGATTTATAAAGTTTACTACCTTAATAAATGAGTCACGGTATTTACAAATGGGTTGCCAAGCAAGATAGTCTCTCTTAATGTTAACTCCAATTGGAAAATAGATACTTATATAAATGATTTATATTATAAATGCTACTAGTGAGATTATGGAACAGGTGAAAGGAAGGCAGAAGTCAGCATGTACACCATCTACTAAGAGTTCTCTGAGATAATTAAAACCAGAAGCAATGAATACAGTACCTTTGAGTTAGTATCAAGCCACTTACTTTTCTCTCAGTCATGACCATCTGAATATACACAACAACCAATTCCGGTCCCTACCATCAGTAGTTCCGACATGGTTCTTCCTACTTATTTGAGTAGCACAGCAGAAGATATTTGGTAGTAATTATAGCAGAAAAAGTGGCCAAGTGAAAATCAAGAGGGCTAAATGAAAGGCCATGGGAAAAAAATAGGTTTAAAACTAATGTGGTTACCAGAACTTCATTATTGGTCACAATAATTATCTGTATGTCAACTCAAAGACTTAAAAAAGTAAATGCTGTACCCACTCTGTCATATATACACATACATAGATGTATATATATATACACATACACACAGTTTACACACATGTATTTCGCTAGAGTAAGACACACAGCTTTATTTCAACAGAAAAGAAAGTGGAAAGTTCACCGGGTAACAAGACTATTAAGCTTTTTGGGGCTTTGTTCTCCTTAAAATACTTTATGTGAGTTTTGTACAATTTGACATTTATAAAAGAGAGAAAAGTTAAAAAAACCCCAAACAAATCTACTTAAAATTCTATTACACGTTCAAGTTGCAAACTAGCAATTAGGGACAAAAAGCTGTAGAGCACGAGCAGTGCTGACTCATTTATTCATTGACAGGTATGGTACTTGTTAAGAGGTATTTCAAGAAAACAAAAACATCTTCAAAAAATATAATCTCCTCCTTTTTGGTTTTGTTTCCCACAAAGGTGAATGAAAATGAAGGTGGGAGATCTGGATACTTTGACAGTGCAGCTGAAATCCTTGTCAAATTCTCACTTAAGCAGGAAAGACAAGAACAAGATGAGAACTGAACCTGCTTCTAACTCAAGAGGCAGACCAGCAGTCTTGCTGGAAAATGAATCTTTCAGATCTTATCAAGACAATACATCTTGCCACCAAGGATCATAATTTTTAGGAAAAGGTTCCAGATTTTGTGTATGTACACACAAAGGTTTAAGGCTATTAATACCCCAGGCAATGGAATCTAAAAATTATTTGGGATTTATGAACAGTTACAGCTTTCTCCATCTGTAACCTCATAGGTATGTCTAAATCCATAGCAGAACTAACATCTTTCCTCAGAAATTATTTCTGAAGGCTCTGTAGAGAAGATAATTTTGTAATCCCAGTTAAATGAACATTTATTTTGTTTGAGTTTTTTGTAAAGATATTGCAACAGAGAAAATAAGACTGCATTGTATGGTTTAGTAATGAGAAATCAGTATGGTTCCACCTGAAATAAAAGCAAAACAAAGCTTTACAAATCAGCTGAAATAAATAATCTCTACCTCAAAGTATTAGACTAATTGATCCAGCAGGGTGTGGGAATATGGGACCAGAAGTAGCTAACTGTGGCCTTAAAACATTGCTTGTAGTTAGTGACTTAGAAAGATACTAATGGCAAATCTAAACCCCATATTTCTACAAAGTCTGTTATTTACGGTCATCCCATTGTTATACATAAATAGCTACTCTCTGTTTCATTAAATAACCACCTTTTTGTTATTAGAAATAAATTATGTTCTCTTTCCTAGACTAACCATGCCTTTTGACTTTTCTTCTTAGTGACACATTTTAAAACTTAGATACTTGGTTTTATCTACAAGCATCTCCTCCAGGCAGGTTATGATATTTACCTCCACACTGCCCACTGAGCAGTTAATGACAAGGAGAATAATTGAAGAACTGAGAAAGTAGGAAACTCTAAGCCCAGGCATGTCACTTAACTCTGGAGTATCTTGATAAATTATAGTAAAAAAAAGACCAGATGGAGGCTACTACTTATAGACTTTACTTAGCCTAGAAAAAGGAACATATACGTAACATAATCAACACACTCTATTGTAATCTGGTATTGGATGGGTTTGTTGATTTTGGTAGCTAGAAAAAAAAATATATATACATGCAAAATGTAACAATACAAAACATGAAGTCATGGCTATAAGGACTAATAACATTGTAAGTTCTGGTCTTGCTCACTAGAGTTGGAGGAGGAGAAAGATCTGGATGAACAGCCACAAAAAAATAAATATGATCCTGGGTCCTCACTAAGTATCTACCCTCTACCGGACATGGGAGGAAACCTTGTGACTAAGGACAAGGAAAAGGCTGAGCTGCTGAGCATCCCCTTTGCCTCAGTTTTTGTCAACAATGCTGTAGAGAGACACTCATCCCACCAGTGAGGGACCAGCCAGGGATTAAGAGATACATATGTCTATTGAGAATATCATCTTCAGTCAAGATTCAGTATACAGGAGAATATCTTGTGACTGAAAGTCTTGGGAAGGTATGCTCAGGTCTAGGATAGTGTCCTTTTGCTTTCTCTACAGAACAACTAAATTGCAGCCTGTCTTTCATCTCTCAGGAGATCTATAGAATTTAATTGGTAAGTAGATTCTAATATGCCCATTAACTTCCTGATTATAAAAGTAAATAGCATTTTTGTTTCCTTGGTTACTTTAGTTCAAATAATAATAAAAAAAAGTATTAGATGCCTGATCCACAATTTTAGTCTTTTAACATAAAATGTAGAGTGGATTTATACAGTGATGATAAGGTAATTAAAAATATGGAAATAACTTTATTACAAACTCAGTTTCTCTGAGTCAGATAAAAAAAAATAATGCAAGCACTAGATGTATTTGGGCCCTCCAGGGTAAACATTCTGCAAAAATAATTGCTCTCTCCTTTGCAGCTAGAACTGAGACAAGCAGTAATGTCCATGGTAATTATCAGTGGGTTAGTCATCTGCAAACACCTCTGGCAATCAGAGCTCAAGTTCTTAAGAAACAGTTTGACTCTCCCTTGGCTCCCTCCTTCTAGCTGGTGAAGCAGCTGTTCCAATTGCTTACACATTTTCAGACATCGACTGATAAGTGAGTAGGAGCTACTGCAGCCTCCAATACTAGAAAGATGCTGGGGACAACTTGAACTTCCCCAGGGACAAACCTGACAGCTATGTTTATTCACTCCCAGTCACTATCCGAGAGCAATTCAGCACATGGTCCCTTCCCACCTCTACCTGGAAATACAGGAGTCTTCCCAGCCATGCCCCTGCCTTCCAGAAGACTCATGACTTGATCTGCACTGAGCTTATTTTGAGTTCAGTGACCCTTTAAGTACAAAGTGACCCCTTAAACAAAGAGGTTCATGATCTAGAGTATTGTGTATTCTTGTCTAGAGTTAAAAGTGATTCTTCATAACAGATGAATAAAACATTTATACTAAGTTGATCACACTCATCTCAGTGCCAAACCCCTACCTCATAAAGCAGGCAAGATTATTCATATATAAAGTGCATTCCAGCTTCAGCTGCAGAACACTAGAAGGCCTGGTGTACAAAACAAGAGATGAGAACACTCATAAATCACAGGAACATAAACCTCTGGGAAATCATTACTATTTAAACTATGTGGGGTTTTTTTGTCCTTTTTTTTTTTTTTTTTTTATATTTATTACCATGACAATGATTAAAGCTTAAAAAGCTGACAGAACTAAGCAACTCTCTACTGACAGATTTTATGGTAGAATCAAAACTTTAAGCAAGGACTGATTGTTTCAAAACACTTAATTGGAACAAATAAAACTTTCCTTTTTAATTGTCTTGTTTTACATGCTCACATAAATATTTCACATTTACATATGAATGCCACACTGTGAAAGATCTATATGAAGATATGGAAATCTATTGCACTGGAAATGTTGCCTCCTCAATCTGTTTTGAAATGCCTCACAGAATAAGACTTCCAGAAGCTCTTCAGTTACCACTCATTCTAGCTGCAAGGAACAACAGAGTACTTTTTAAACTTCTGAAAACTTTTAACTGTTTATGGAAATGATTGTTTGAAATTTTGAACAAATGTTTTTTACACCAATGACACATGTATCTGTATGAAACATATTAATTCAGTCAAAGAATGTTGTTGAAGACCTTGGCCTTGCTTGCTTAGGAAAGGACTATGTTCAGGAAAATTAGATTGGCTGGAGACCTTGACACTGACAGATCCTAAGACTACTTCAGAGCCAGCTGACTCCTCTGTTATACTTGAACACTTGGATCCACCTTTGCAAGGTCTATGTTTTCAAATCCATGGGACACAACTGGAATTTTGTTTTTTAAATCCAAAATTATAAAATTCCAATATCTACTTGTCATATACCCAGGACTAGATGTTATGAAACTCATCCTAAATTTCTGGATCTGGCTGCACATATCCTGATTTTACAGTGAAAGACTGGAATGACAAGAGCAAGTAACAGCCTTTCTCCAGGGGCCTGCATCTCCATTGTGCTGGAAGAGTTTTTCTGCTAACATCCTAATTTTCCCACAGTGCTTCTAGCCTAACCACTGCTATGTGTTGTGAGACTGAAAAGAACGTATTTCTGAAACTGAAATCATCAATGCTCTTTTGAAGATGTCAGATTATTTTACAAAAAAATTTGCCAACTTTTATAACTTCTTTCATATATAGCTTCCAAAGATATTTGGGATATTTGGGATTTTCCAAAGATATTTGTTTAGGAAACTGCAAATTAAATTACTAAAGAGAAAATTTGTTCTGTCCTGGCTCAAACCAGGACATTATCATTTACTTCATACTGTAAATTAAAGAAATTTCTTCCACAAGATATGTGGTCTGAGTCTCATGATAAAGCACAGCCTTGCAAAAAGCTCTTAAGAAGTTTTAACATTCCTAATATGGGGAAAATATGTGGGAATCAGGAGAGGTACTTACAGACTGGAGAACTATAGACTGGTCAGCCTCACCTCCATCCCTGAAAAGGCGATGGAACAAGTTATTCTTGGCACTATCTCTAGGCATATCGAGGGTGAGGGGGTCATTACCAAGGGGAAGTCGTGTTTGACCAACCTTATAGCCTTCTATGAGGAAGTAACTGAGTGGATAGATGATGGTAGAGCGGTATATGTGGTTTATCTTGATTTCAGTAAAGCAATTGACACTGTCAGCCACAGCATCCTTGTAGCTAAACTGAGGAAATATGGTCTTGAAGATTGGATGATGGGGTGGATCATGAACTGGTTGAAAGAAAGAAGTCAGAGAGTTGCGGTCAATGGGACAGAATCTAGTTGGAGGTCTGTGACTAGGGGAGACCCTCAGGGGTCGGTACTGGGACCAGTACTGTTCAGTATTTTCTTCAGTGACCTGGATAAGCAAACAGAGTGTGCCCTCAGCAAGTTTGCTGATGACACTAAGCTGGGAGGAGTGGCTGACACACCAGAAGGCTGTGCTGCCATTCAGCGAGACCTGGACAGGCTGGAGAGTTGGGCAGGGAGAAACCTGATGAAATTCAACAAGGACAAGTGTAGAGTTTTGCATCTGGGGAAGAACAGCCCCATGTACCAGTACAGGTTGGAGACCGACCTGCTGGAGAGCAGTGTAGGGGAAAGGGACCTGGGGGTCCTGGTGGGCAGGAGGATGACCATGAGCCAGCATTGTGCCCTTGTGGCCAAGAAGGCCAATGGCATCCTGGAGTGTATTCGAAAGGGTGTGGTTAGTACGTCAATGGAGGTTCTCCTCCCCCTTTATTCTGCATTGGTGAGGCCACATCTGGAGTATTGTGTCCAGTTCTGGGCCCCTCAGTTCAAGAAGGACAGGGAACTGCTTGAAAGAGTCCAGCACAGAGCCACAAAGATGGTGAAGGGAGTGAAACATCTCCCTTATGAGGAAAGGCTGAGGGAGCTGGGTCTCTTTAGCTTGGAGAAGAGGAGACTGAGGGGTGACCTCATCAAGGTTTACAAATATGTTAAGGGTGAGTGCCAGGAGGACAGAGCCAGGCTTTTTTCAGTGATGTCCTGTGATAGAGCAAGGGGCAGCGGGTACAGACTAGAACATAGGAGATTCCATGTAAATATCAGAAAAAACTTCTTTACTGTGAGAGTGACAGAGCACTGGAACAGGCTGCCCAGACAGGTTGTGGAGTCTCCTTCTCTGGAGATATTCAAAACCCACCTGGACAAGTTCCTGTGTGATGTGCTCTAGGTGACCCTGCTCTGGCAGGGTGGTTGGACTAGATGATCTTTTGAGGTCCCTTCCAACCTCTAAGATTCTGTGATTCTGTAAAAAGAAACAACAACCCAAAACAATTTAAAAAAACCAACCCACACAAATAACCCCACAACCATTTTCTTCATGAGAGGAACACATCAAGTGATTAGGTTTGTACTCTTCTGCAAGGTACAAACTCTCAGCTTTGTCAGTACTGTGCTCACGTACAAGGTCAGTGTGGTTAAAAGAAAACTGACCCCTGATGCCTCCAGTATCCCCAGGTGATATCTCATGTGCGTGAGCATCAGCAGTGTGTGTCAGCTGCAGCTGTCCTTACACCTTGTGGGTGTCCTTAGGCGCTGCTACCCTGACAAGGCACACACATAACACCTCTCTGCTTCCACACTTCTGCTGTCTCTGTAAACATCTCACACAAGAGCCAAACTGTGCCTCAAGCAAGAAATATGCCTGGTCTTTTCTGATTTTACATTTTTGCCTAAAATAACCCCTTTTACTTTTCCCATCAAAGCAATTTTCTAAGCCTTCTCCTCATTTCTCTTCCCTTAAGGTAGCTCACATAAGGTATGGAAAAGCAAATTTATTTTTTTTTAAACTAATTTTTGACTGTTCATGAAAAAAAAAGTGCATGCAAAAGCAGAGCGTTGAGTAAACTAGGGCAATCAGCTTGCTCCTTGGTTTTAAAAGGAGTTTATTCTCCAAGTACAGGAGGAAAATGAAACTTGTAGCACTGCTGTAGTGACAGAGTGCAATACAGAATATTTGCATTCAATTCTGGGTTGTACTACCAACTTCCTCTGTGAACCTTGACAAATAATTTCCCCTTTCTTTTCTTTTTCCTTAATTATAATAACAACATACTCCTGGTTAGTTATGCTACCAAGTTACTCCAACTCTTTATCAATGTTACTTAGTCAGCCTGTCATGAATTAGAGGCATAATTTATCCCTTACGATGTACCTGCTTTGCCCCTGCTCAGCGCTGAGACCCAGCAATAATCATTATCTATTAGGTTCTTGAGTTACTAATTTAGAGTTCATTTCTGAAAAAAAAAATTTCAAAATGCATCCCTTATGACCACAGAAGCAGCTTTTAAGGTTCTGAGATTATATACCTTTATATGAAATAATAAATCTAGGTCTTAATCTAAGTTTAATTACATTAGATAATAGAACTTCATCCAGTTTGTTCTCATGTATTTTTTCACTGCACATGGAGAGCACTAAGACTGCATAGAACATCCTTACGTTTTCTCCTGAGAATTATTTAGAATATTCATGTTTCATTAGACAAAAAAATATTAATCTCTTCTCTGACATTCACATTGACACAACAATTTTGTAAAATGCGTTCTAAAGATGAAAAAACAGGTTTTCAGCAGTATTTACTCTCCAGCCTGGCATTAAGCATCTACAAATAACCATTAAAATAATCTCAGAAGGTTCTATTATACACAAAATCAGTAAATGTATGTGTTTCATATTTACAGAAGAAGTGGGTTTTGTCTCTGTCTGGAGACAATAGGTTCAATCATCCATCTTTTCCAAGAAAATTAATATCAAAACATTGGAGATACTGTTATTTCCAGGTATTTTTAAACAGGAGAGGAAAACGTGCAATTATAAGTGAACCAATGCTCTGAAGCTAGTCAGTAGCTCAGGTCATAACATTAAATTACTGAGACAAATTTTGAGTCCTATCTCTAAAGTTACCTTACAAGAAAAAGAAAAAAAAAATAAAATTATTGTTTATTCTAATTCATCTTTATGAATAAAATGCACTTGATTTCCTGTTTTTGGGAAAGAGGTTTGGGTCACAGTAGAATTTTGCATAGCCTTTAGTCCATGTAGCTGATTATCTACCTCTATAAACATTTAACAGCAAAATGCCATTTAGCTAATTAATTTGTCATACCAGTTAGCCACATAAATCAAAATTCTTTATTTTTTCTTTGCCTCTCCTGAAAATCCTTCTCTCTTAGGAAAATAACTCTCTTCCAAATCATGTAGCTCAATATTAGAATCTCTCATTACAATGTCAATCCTCTTTTTACAGATATTAACACAATACAAAAACATGAAAATGAACTTGTGAATTCTCACATTTTCTGCAGTCAAAAAGATGCTGTCAAGAAATACTATGGGCTTAGTAATTTCTGTGCTTGTTACATTTTCTTAAGATTCTGAAATTAGTATGTCCAGTAAATACTCTCTATTAGCATTTGAGCCCTGTAAGAATATTTGAATGCTCTGTGACTCCTGCTTGATTTGGTGTGTGTGTAACTCTCTGATATCCATTGAAAATTCTTGTACACACTGTGGTGAATTAAATAAAATGCAATCAGATTCCAGAGTCTTTGTTGGTTCAGATTCTAAGTAACTTTTTGTAATATTTGCAAGAATTCATATTCCAACCAAGACATACAGAAACCTGAAATATATTAGTAATTTTATCTAGTAAACTTTCATCACCTTTTGCTGATGCAAATGACAGGACAATATCATTAAAGGGCCTCTCTTACACACTGTTTGTACTTTGACTGGTTTTATTAATATCATTCTTGTTTATATTACTGATTGCCATAGGAAAAAAAACAACAAAACTTGGGGTGAATGAAGAAGATGCAATTTAATATATTTTGAAATATCAATTAAAAAGATCCATTGATTTTCCTTTGGTGCTGGTTGTTAGTGGAGATCCATCTCTTTGTTACTGCATAAGAACATGGCATTTGACTTGATTCACTTGGCTGCCAGGGAACAAGGAACAGAGGAGCTGCTGCAGCATTGTGTGCTGCCTCCCTGGCTTGGTCCTGTGAAATCAGCTGTTTCAAAAATCAATTATTGGTTAAGGCTTTTCTGCTTTTTGACGTTACTCTACGCAGCTTTATCAAAATGCATTCTGGAAATTCTGAGGGGCTTGTAGCTGCATGGTACAGCAGATTTTTAACTTCCAATAGTTTATTTTATGCTGCCACAGTGTCTTTCTTGTGTTGCTGTGGAATAGTTACCTCCTCATAATGCAGGTATCTCTATAGTACTTGAAATCAACACCTCAACAGGCAGATGGGAAGAGGGTAATTAGGTTTCACTGTGTAATAGGTGAGGTAAAGCTAGTGCTTGGAGTATAGCACATATTATGAGTTAAAACAACATGGCATTTCAAAAGCAGATGAATGCTAATCAAGCACTTGGCTGATACTCTCTAGAGAAGAGGCAAATTCTCAACAGCTGGCCATGACAGTGATGTTCTCATGTCTCCCAGTGTAACTGTATTTGTTAGCATGATGAGGTTTCTTTTGTCCATGTCAACAGAACTAACAGAAGATCCACCTTTGTATCATGATATTTCAAAGCTAGATTTTTCCCAGAAACAATCCTCTAATAGCAGCAATGCAGGTGTTGCCTTACTCAAGAAAAAGCTACTTAACAGCAGGCAACAGCAATTAAAAAACAACAACAAAACAAATACCCAGTCTTACACCTCTGGAAAGATTGTAAATGAGACTGTTATTTGAATGGATACTTAGAACTGGATACACCTTCTTAAAAATCATGGTAAAAGAAGCATACTTTTGTCCTTCTTCAGTAACACATTTATTTTTCAGTGAGTCCTGCTGTACAACAGGATACATGTCCACTGGCAGATTTGAGGCTTGACCATTTCTTGTAAAACACATGAATTTAATTCTCCTTATTTTCCCACTAGTACTAAATTTATCTCATCCTCAATCAGTGGTGTTTAGATAGCTGAATAAACACTTTATTACATTAGTCCATTATACCAGTCTTCAGCACCCCTCTAAGATTTGTTGAATGGACAGAAACAAAGAAACCTTTGCAGGTTGGTGATGTTGTTTGAGCTTGGTTACTTTAAAACTATTAAGTAGAATGAAAAAAAAACATGACTCTCTAGTTTTTGAATTGGTAAATGATGACAAAGTTGTTGAGGTGTTGGATGAGAATTGCTACCTTTTTTCTGGCTAACTCCACATGGAAGTAGAGGTCAGCATTGCTTGAACAAACACCCTGCATGAGCAGAGTGAAAAGAAGAATTTGAAGTTCTGTCATGGAAAGAGCACTGTGTTTTGCAGTGCTGTACCATAAAACACAAGGATGGAGGCTAGGGAAGACAGCAGTCTACTCATATACATTGCAGGTCTCTCAGATTTACACAGATGTAAATAAAAGAATTTATGCTTGGTGCCCTGAACTCAAGAGGCAAGATTTAAAGTGTCATTTGCTAAGTGCAGTTACCTAAAGGCACTCAGTTCTATACATTTGATAATTTGAGCAGCTGTCCAAGAAACTTGGATAGTTTGTGAATACAGCACTTCATATACATATGTCTTTCACTCAGCTGCCTGACTGATAAAAGGCACTCTTAGAGCTCTCTTGCATTTTTTACCCATGAAAGCAAAAATTCTACGCTAAACAGAATATTTGTTTGTAATGGAGTCCAGGTCACTGTCCAAGTTAATCATGTTTGTAAGTTAATCACCAGTTTGTAAGAAGTAGAAATACAGTATGATTTAAATTTTCCTTCAAGTGAAGTGACTAGAAGTGATTTGCGGCAGTCAAATTGCCAATATCACCTTCCAGCATGAAATTAAGCACTTCAGAATAGCAGCTTCAGCCAGGAGAGAAGTGGGAATAGTAGGTATTTAATTTCCAGTATCTCTTCTACAAGACAGTTACAGCCTAAATGCAGAAATAGTTGCTGGGTGGAAAGATTTGCAGTCAACCCTGCTTAAACAACACTAAGACAGAGTAAATGTCTCAGTCATACCAAATCAGAAGTCTGCTGAAAACTTTGAAGTACAAGGCAGAGCTGCTGTGCCCCACTTTGGTCCTGACAGTATTACCGAACAGTGAGAAGTGTTTCAGAAGTGCTGCATAGAAAGCTGTGTCTTGGGTTTTGAATTTGTGTTAGTTCTTGGAGTTTGACTGTTCTTAACGTGTTTGTTTCATAAAAAGTTTACTTCACATTTCTGAATCACCTGAGCTGGGAGCCATTTTCTGTAGTACCAAGAAGCATGTATAGTTTCCTTAACAATAGCTGTATTTATTCTTATCTTGTGTTTACCCTAGACATTTCCTTGGTAATGGCTTGGTGGTGATTTAATACCTTATGGTTGCTCTCTTTGTGAATCCATTAGCTGATGCTGATCTTCTGTATTCTTGAATTCCTTCCCAAATACATTTTTGGCAGCCAAGTACACTTGCAGTTTCAGTCTGTTCTCTTTTAGCAAGTCTGTCAAGCTCAGTTTGTTTATACACTTGGCTTTATCATTGCTTTTCCTCAGATACAAGTTAGGATCCTGTTCCATCCTTTTATAAACTATTTTTGTTTTCTTCAAAAACCTGGCAGACCATCAACTTGTCTTCCTGTTCATCTGGAGTGTGAAATTCCATTTCCTCTTTTTTGCATCTGTCCTTCAGTTTTGCTCCTTCTGCATCTTCATTCTGAGAGCAGTCATTTGATGTCCACTTGAATGCTATCATCTAGAACAGAAATTACTCTTGTTGGAATGTTTTTCAGCTAAAAAATGAGATTTCTTTTTAAATGTTAAAGCAGATTAATAATTCCTGACTTTCACAAATTTTTTTTGGAGGCCAGGCCCTGCTGCCCAAGAAGCAGCTCTCAGCACTGCTCTGGGTACCTCAAGATCATACATGAAGGGCACTTCCTTCCCTTGCTCTTGAGTTTAATAAATACTGCTGTCCACTGCTGCCATAACTGCAAATAATACTTAGCCTGCCCAGCAGACCTGTCCAGAGCTCCATTCTGACCAAAGCCTTAGCCCCACTGCCACCTTTTTTCAAATCTGCTTTCAACTAAAACCACCCTTTGCAAAATAAACCATCCACTCCTTACTTGGCATATTGATAAGGAAACAGGGGTTACCTCCAACATGTCTTCAGCAGACTAGACATGCAGATGCAGTGTAATTTAGGCAACTGCATGGCTGTAGCTAGGAGATGTAAGAACTAGCACAGGTGAGCTGCCTGATAGTTTGATCATAGTGCTGTCCTTTAATGAGTCAGTTTATAGCTGTGAGCTGAGTCTGCATGCACATGCTCTCCAGTATATGTGTAAAACTGGGCCAGAGATTGGTGCTCTCAAAAGGTCCAGAGTCCTGTCTCCCTTTTCCCAGGCAGGCTGAAGAGGTGCTCTGCTTGGAGCACCCAATGTGTCCAGAGGGCAAGCCTTGGGAGAGGGTCTGGCTTGGCTGTTAGAAAGCCGGTGAAAATATCCCTGTCATGGGAATATTTTTGTTTAATTGCCTCTTCTGGGAGTTCTACAACTTTTGAAACATCTGTTTCTGGGTACAGCTGGCAATAAGAAGCTGTATTAGAGGAGTGGTTTCTTTCATCCAATGTGGCAAGATTTATGTTCACGCTGCTATTAAGCTTGTCACATTCCAGTAAATGAGAAAATGTGTGAGACGTGACACATGCATATTATGCAAGAATTTTACAGTGCTGAGCTGCTGCAGAGCTGACTAGATTTTCATGGAATGAAGGATAAAATGCAAATCACTTTCAGCATTCTGGCAAAGCTGAAGTTACCATTAACTCTAAATTTCAGTTCTAAAAATTTCTTTGATGCACGCCACAGTTATAGGACACAGATTGCCTTCAAGATAATCCCTCATTCCTTGCAGATGTGTTGCAAAAAATTGATTCAGGGAAGGCGCTTCTGATTTGTGCTGTGATAGAGGAATTTTGATGCAGAGCTCAGGAAAATAACCAGTTTGTAAATACGTATTTTCCAGTTTCAGGTGTATCTGCTGAAGCTACAGCCCCCAATGGTTCTTCTCAGCTTCCTGTTAGAGACAGCTCTTCTCACCAACTGGACACCTGTGTGGTGTTAAACTGAATGGTAGTGATCTGCTCACAATACATTGCTAGCATGTCTAACTATTCACTGCTGACTTGGCTCATTTTGATGCATCTTAGGGAGTATTTCCTATGAGTAGACCTAGTAGTGAGTCTGAGAGGAGAGCACCCACCACTCAAGGAGGGGAAGGTAACTTCTTTAGCAAGCATAGATATTACCAGTCTAGGACACAGGATTATAATTTCAGCACAGCTGCTTCTTTAAATGTTTATGATGATGATGGTTTGCCTACAGCAGTCTCAAAGCACTTGACCCATTCACTCAATCTGCTCCAGTGTCTAAAAAATTATCCATTTGTCAGTTGCTGAACTGCAGACACACACCTGCCGGGATAGTGTGGCATCTTTCTAACTGCACAGAGCAGCACAGTGCAAGAGTTATGAAAAAAAATGTAAGTAGTACTTCATTTCTTCAAGTTACATTCAAAATTTAATTACCCACACAGACATGGCTTTAATTAGCCCTGCCTCAGATGACCCATACACTGCAAACAATTGAAATGAAAATCTATTTGTTAAAGTTACATATAAAATTAAGAGTAGATTTAAAAAAGCTGGGTAGATTTCACACAAACCAGTATCATATAGGGAAGTGGAATGAAAGAAGCAAAGTGTGGAAATAAAATCAGTAGTATTATCTACTCCAAGACAATATCTTTGGTTTTAAGCTCACTATGAAGCTTATCAAAGGATATGTTTGCTGCTTCAGGCCACTGAAGCAGAAAGTTTGGTTGAGAAAAACATCACCTGTGCTCGTTTTCTACTGTGGAGGGTTTGCACAATATTTATGTTGCACAGCAGTTATGCATATACTGCACAGCAGTGAACACAACCTCATAAGCTCAGGGTTCCCTTAGAAACAGGCAGTTTACTTCCAGTGGCTCACAGTAAGCTCAGAGACAGTGGGTTTCTCATTTCTTCAAATCTTCTCTTGCTTTCTTAACTTTACAGCCTCCTGGCAACATTTTCAAAAGCACATAATGTCTCAGGGTATCTTATTTGACAGCTGCCAAAAGATTTGACAAAATATCTACTTCAGATATCTACTTACTGTGCAGGCAGAGTTGCACAGATCTCAGCAAGCAAACAATGCTGGATTCTGTGATTCTACACAGCTTCCCTGGGTCAGTCCCTCAGCATCTGATCCATTCTGTATTGCTGAGGCTCTCTTACTAGAGGTAATGAGCTAGAAATTTAAAAGCTTGTATATGCCAGAAGAAATTACAGTTGGCAGTTTTGAGTTTAGAGTGTCAGGTTTGAATTTGGAAGGTGATGTGGGCTTGGAGATCCTTTAGAACAAATTTCTGACTTTGTAATTTTTCTCCTGTATCTTAATATTAATAACTTTTCTGCTTAGGGTTCCAGTCTCTGTGTTTTTGTGATTTTGTGAAATATAATTGTTTGAAATTCTCAGTCTTTCATTATCTTTCCCACCAAAAAGGTTACAAAACACAGTCCAAAGAGAGAAAAAAAGAGAGAAAAGTAATTTACCATAATCACTGTGTCTTATTGCTGAGTAATATGATCTGCATTCTGCAGACAATATGCCTCATTTCATATTCGAAACCCACCTATATATATGTAAAGTGAATGTACATCTGAGGTGTATCATCTACTGCTATAAAAAAACCTGTATGTTACTGCAATTCCCCGTGCAGCACTGGAAGGCAAAAAAACTAGAGTAAAAACAAAATGATAAATCAGAATAACAGTGGTAGAGAATTAGAGACAATGAAAAAAAAATAATAAATCATTCTCTGCTTAGTTCCTATGGAGAAAAATAACCCCCTCAATCAGAATGTAAACTCTTGGCAGCAGTCCTACCTTTGTCTATCAAGTCAGTGAACATGATCCATTCATGTAAGGCAGTAGTAATATTAACTTCCAACTCCTTGATATGGCAGTGAATTTGCAGTGTCAGCATCACAGAGTTTAGCTTCTGGAGGAAGAGTTCTCTTCATTAAGTGGTGGATTCTGGTTTTAGTCATCTACTAGAGAAAAAGTAACAACCAAACCGACCTGCTTCTATACCCCTCTAGTAGAGTTCCTGGCCCATATTCTGTTAAAAAAAAATATTAAATGTAGAGGTATCTTCCTAAGATAAAGAGGGCTAAGAATACAGACTATGTTTCAGCAAGCGAACTCTACTATGCGAAAACTACCTGGATTCTCTGCCCAAAATAGGTGTTGGGCCTGTCCTGGGAGAGAGGGCTCTATGGAAAGCTGCTTCTCCCGTCTCTCACTGCCACCTGGTAGCAACCAGATGTGTCCATAACAGTGGGTTAAAGATTTCACAGGCTGAGGCAGGAAGGCAGCTCTGCAGACTGCCTAATCAGCTCCACTGCTCAGAGTTGAGTCACCTACAGCAGTGTCACAGTTTGACTCAGGTCCTACAACAATGCTCTCGATCCCCTCCCCCTCCCACCCAGGTAGGGAAGGAGAGAGAGAAAAAGAGAGAGACTTGGCTGGATTGAAAACTAAACTACACAGCTTTAATTAAAACACTAATGAATCATACAAGAAAATATATACAATTATATACAGATGTATTCAGGTATGGGGAAAAGCCTCTCGCCTCCCCCCACCCCAGCAACTCCCACAGCACTTCCCTGAACTGGGAAGAGTCCCGAGGAATCCCGAAGCTGCTGCTGGAGAAAGCAGAGAGTTATGGGGGTCACGAGAGATCAAGCCTGAGGATCGACGGTGATGGATGAACAGAGTCCTCCCCGGACACCGGCCATGGACGGAAGAGAAGGGAAGAAGAAGAAGGAAGGAAGTTGTCTTCTGTGATCTCTGACCTTCCTTTGAGCTTATGTAGATATATGGAATGGAATATCTTTGGCCAATTTTGCTGTCCATCTAACTCAGCCTCCTACGGGGGGGTCACAGATCTCCCCATAGTGTCTGAGCTGGCAGAGTGCAGGTGTGGCCTTGAAGCCTCAGTAGTTAGAAAAACATTCCACTGTCTTATCAGCCTAGCAGAACACACTGTTGCTAGTTACAAGAAAGCTTACTGAAGGAAAAAAAAATCAGTAAAAAGAAAAATTGGCTTCATCCTGGCTCAAACCAGGACAAGCAGGGTGCTTATAAACATGTCCAGTTAGGTTTTAAACAACTCACATAACTTTGATTCCCTCTGCTGACACACATCTCTGGTTTGTATTCTCTGAGAATACAAACTGAATAAACCTCTGATAAAAATTCAGATATTAAAATTTTGGGGCTTTTTTAGTCACTACATGTCTGTCAGCTTAAATTTTGCATGAATACCTTTACTCTAAGGCCCTAAAACAACTGCCATAAAATTAATGATAAGAGTGGGATGCAGTTATTTTTTAGTATAGCTAAGATTTTTCACATTGGTTCTAGTTCTGATCTCAGTCGCTCAGCTAAAACAGAATCCTGTGAGAGAAACCCTGCTTTGTAACAAATGGCAGCTACTCTGAATCTATAATGAGGAGTCAGACTCTTGGCTAGAGTTGTCTGTGTTATGTGCAAAAAGTGGGTTTCCATCTCATTAAAATTGATGGGAGTCTTTAGTGAGACATCCAGCAGTAGGCTCAGACCAGAGGCTTCAGATAAATAAAGTCTGATTAAGCTAGAAATGTCAAGCTATCAAAACTTGGAAAAACCTGGGCTAATGCAGTAGAGAGACTAACAGTCCAGTTTCTGTATAGGGTTTGCTATGCAGCTATGAATTTGGATTAAAACTCAGAATTGTGTATGTATTAATTTTAGAGCTAATGGTGGAAAACGTGGTGTATGGTGAGGCAGAGGAATCAGTTAAAGAAGGTGTAACAGAATGCAAAGGTGAAGATCTGAGCTTGGTTTTAAGAATATTATTTTTTCTGGTTTGACTTCAATAATTAGACTGACATTAGGGCACTCTGAAATGGAAACTTTGAGGTATGTGTAAGAGATAACATTAGAAATAGTTCTAATGGGCAGAATGATGCAATGTGATATGAGAGAAAAACTGAGAGAGAGGGGATTAGTCTTTTTGTACTTGAAATAATTACCTCATCAGTTCAACCTTGGATTTTTATAGTTCTTTTAATAGGATGACATATGCTGAAAAATGTTGCATGTTATCCTACAAATGACAATGACAAAAAGGATAATGGGTTAGGGCAGCTTCTAGGATTGCTAAAATGGCTAAGGCTTTGCTTTAAACCATGAATTATATCCATTGTCAAATAAGATAAGCTTTTCTCCACATATAAAATGTCTTTTAAAAATATATTTTTTAAGCAGCCATTTGGTTTGGGTTTGTTTTTGGTTTTGTTTTTTTTTAAACAACACCAAAATCAATCTGAACCTAATGTTTATCATTCTGGTGTATATCTGCTTACCTAACAAAGGTGGTAAGAAGACAGCAATTATTTGGTGCAGTATTTTAATGCCTAATATTTTAAAGAAAGAGTAGACAACCAAAGTAAAATTTATGCCTGCAATACTATCCAATTGTGACCAGATATTAGATTCTTAGCCTTTGTCACCGTTTGACTCAGGTTCGACAACAATGCTCTCGATCCCCTCCCCCTCCCACCCAGGTAGGGAAGGAGAGAGAGAATGAAGACAGACTCTGGATTGAAAACTAAACTAGGCAGCTTTAATTAAACACTAATGATAAAGGAAATATGTACAATTATATACAAAGCTGTTCAGGAATGTGTAAAAGCCCTATTGCCTCCTCCCACCCCAGCAACTCCCACAGCACTCACCTTAACTGTGAACAGTCCTGAAAAGTCACGGAGCTGCTGGAGAAAGCAGAGTGATGAGGATCAGGAGACCTCGAACCTGGGGTTCGACGGTGATGGATGGATGGATGGATGGATGGATGGATGGATGGATGGATGGAGTCGCCCCCAGACACCAGCCATGGATGGAAGAGAAGGCAAGAAGAAGAAGAAAGGAAGTTGCCTTCTGTGATCTCTGACCTTCCTCTGAGCTTGCGTAGATATATGGAATGGAATATCTCTGGCCAATTTTGCTGTCTGTCTAACTCAGCCTACGGGGGTCAGACCCCGTAGGGTCTGAGCCAGCAGAGTGAAGGTGCAACCTTGAAGATTCAGCAGTTAGAAAAACATTCCACTCTTACAAGCCTTAGTTAGAACACACTGCTGCTGGTTAAAAAAAAGCTTACTGAAGGGAAAAAAAAATAAAAATCAGTAAAAGGAAAATTGGCTTCATCCTGGCTCAAATCAGGACAGCCCTTAAAACACTTGACTGAGACAAAAGGCACCATGAGCTGGCAATGACCTCCTTACACCCTGCTGAAAAGTCTTGTTTTCTGCTGTATTATATGCATCACACTTAGACTATCAATATTCCAGAGAGTAAATAAAACTGAAGATTTTTAGATAAGTATGTGTCTCTACTCTTGTATCACTGCACACGTAAGATATCAGAAATAAACTGCTTAATAAGCTAATTAATCCAAGTGAATTGGAACACAGTCGTTCCCTTT
>NW_009953649.1:422271-438461 GCF_000747805.2 Chaetura pelagica
AGTAATGCAGGAAGCCTACAGCACTAGTGTATCTGTGTCTTTGCTCTCAAGAATTGACTAGTCATGGCAACAGCCTGCAATTCCTTGTCTCCAGGCTCTACTTGTAGTGCTACTGGCTGGAAAGCAGCTCCTGTGGGAGGTGTCACACCTAGAGACAGTCTTCATCAATGGACAAGATGTCTATTTGTTTTCCACTAGGTAATTTTTCTGAATTAATTTTGTGTTCTGTATTTAGGCTGGGCTTTGATACACTCTCCTAACTCATTTTTATCTTGTAATATCTGACTTACAGAAGAACAACTTCTAGGAGAAAGTGATTAACAGAAGCCCTTCAGCTGTTCTGAGAACAGCAAATTCCTCTGCTGGACAGAGAGACCTAAGTTGAATGTCTCTGTAAATCCAACACAAAGCAGAGAGTTTTCTGCCTTCAAAAGTGCAGTTTTTATTTCCCTGACAAGCTTTGTCAGAGAATGTGAGCTTATTTTACGACTCCCCAAATCCTTTTGTCACATATCCATTGTTAGAGGAACTCTCTACTAGAAAATAACCTGAATTTACAAAAAGGACAACCAAAATATTTTTGTATGCTTCTTACCTACACAGACCTGGAATCTGCATCTTCCCTTGAAAATGAAACTCTAAAAGATTGTTCAGATTAATTAATAGAATTATGCTGTCCCACAAACGTGTCCTGTTAAATTGCAATGTAGAAATAAATAGAGAAATTATTTATACAAATAGGAGGAAATATAAGGATAGCTAGGAACAAAGAACTGGAAGAGACAGTAGTAAGTAACTCTTTTGCTGTGAGTGAGATGAAGTACCTTTCAGACCCTCCCTCACGACTGTGGCAAAGCTTACCTATAAGGACTGCAACTGTTCAGAATCACATACTTTTCTGGATGATTTGTAAAATTTGTTAATCTTCTTTGAAGGTAAAATATAATCTAAATCTGTTATTTTAAGTTAAATGTATTTCATTCTGCCTTCTGAGGATCTGCCCAACAGTTGTCCACCAGCATGAATAATTACTGTGGTATTTCCAACTCAGCTTCTCCTTTCTAGTTAAGCAGTTCTTGATTGTTTGTTAATTTTTCGTTTGTTTGTTTGGGTTTTTTTAATAAGATTTCTGACCCTTTTTATTGCTTTTCCATTGATTTTTTCCTTTTTTTTAAAAGTACTTAGTGGACCACACCACCACAATACAGTGCTTGAGATCACATCATTACTGGCAGAGGAGAATAACTGCGGCTTATGCTTTAGATAGTCTGTTGGTGTTTTATGCATTCTAAAAGGACACTTTTTTCTGCCTTATCATTTCATTACTGATGCATATTCAGGTCATATACTACTATTATAACTCCATATGCATTATTTCTTCTTATTCCTTAATTATACACTTTGCATAACAGCATTCAGTTTCCCTCAGGCATGGCATTTTCACTTTTTTATCCACTCAATAATTCTGATTGCAAGGTAATTTTTCAATTTCTTAAACTCAGCTTGAATTATTAACTTGCTGCCACCTCACGGTTCAGTGTCACCCAGGAATTCAATTAACTGTTTAAACTATCAATTACTCTTGCACAGGACACCATTTGAAATGCCCCAAAAAATCTTGAAGCACTGCTCAATGAATGACTTTTTCAATCCTCAGCAACTTTATAATGATTTAATGTAGATTGTTTTTCCCTAGGTCTCTGAAAACATGACAATTTATGCATATAAATTCTGAAGTTCTCCCTCTTTTGTACCAGGCCGGCTATCCTAACAGAGGAAAAAGTTTGTCCTGTTGATGTGATTTACCCTGATGACTCCACACTTACTGCTTCTTACCACTTCACAATCTTCATGGTTTATACCAGTAGTTAATAGATTTTTTTCCGTGACCCTTCTGATCTAATGTCCTCACTTAAGACAAGCTCTGCATTTCCCTTCTGCAGTGCCCTGGGGTCTCACCCTGCCTTCTCAAATTGCCAGATTCTGGGAAATAGTTTTGGCCAGAGCTAGGGTAAGCAAAGGCTTGTCATCATCCTCCCAAAGCTCCTGGCTGTGGCCGCTATGGTGGCACAGAAACCAAAAAGAGATATTGAACATTTTCATTGTGTTTCCTTTGGTGGCACAAAGAGTAATGAGATATTTAAGTCCCAAAGCAAATAAAGTCATGTAGATTGACTTCAGTTGAAGCTGAGCAGGTACCCATAGCAACAGGAAAACAGAAGCGCAAATTATTGCATGAGCAAACACTACAATGCCAGGTTCTCTGGTATTCTTTTTCCTGACATTAGATGTAGTGCAAGTTCCTCCCCTGTGAAATCATAGTTTGAAATCTACACAGAGGCAGGCCAGCATCATTTTATTAGTACAGCATTGCAAATGCCACTCTACAATCTGTTTTAGACAGCTACACTCAACTCCTCTTTTATGTTTTGTCCATCTATCTCCTAGTCTCTGCTTATGGTTTTGTTACTTTTCAGATGAAACTTTCCAGCTAAGGCTCACTTCCGATGTGGCAATAAGTACTTCTGCATTTAAAAGGAGCTATGACTTCTAGCACTTTAGGGAAACAAACAAACAAGCAAGTTCCTGAAAATAGATTCCTTAGCTGAGGGCTTATATTTTTATTTGTAATTGTGCTCCTTATCACTAGAGGTAGAGTTTTCTCAGCCAAGGGGTTCCCTAGTAATTGTCCATGGAGAAAATTCTGACTGTGCTTTACAATCAATCAACCTAAAGAAACAGGAATAATTTGTCCTTCCTACATCTTCAGACTGAAAAAATGGTCCTTCAAACTTCCTTCAAAACCAGAAAAACAGAAAAGCAGTAATTAGAGTCAGTTTAAGGCAGGTAATTATCCCCACTGGATCATGCATCCCACCCAAATTTCCTCTGATTTTTATAAAAAATAGGCATCTGAAACCTGCTGAAAGAAGATGTCTTAACAACAAATACACCATACACAAAAAATATGCAATTATTTCCTAATTTTGAAGGCCCTGTTTTTAATTAGCTGTTCTGACAACACTTGTAGCCATAGTGAAGCCCTTGGCAAGATCCATTAACTCTAGCACAATGCAGAGAAAGAGCAGGTCAGTGCTTCTGGATGTCCTTTATGTTGAAATATGCTCTGTAATCACTGCTCTTGGGACACTAAATATTCAGTATGCTTGGACATAAATTAAAAACTCCTGAGATTTCACAGTCCACTTGTGGGAAAGAATCGCCAGCAACAAGTCTGGATATGGTCAGTGGTTATTTTTCCTGTGCACATAGGTCATGGTAGGATAAGGGCAAATATCCTGAATATCTGTCTCCATTAACACAAACTACTTCTTGCTCTCAATTTATGCATCCAGAGAAAGCCAAGTTTTATCTGCAGTAGATCTCACACCCCAAGTGAGTGCAATAAGGAGGGCTGCCTTCATAGGAAGTTTTATCTTGGGAGCTTTTGCAATATGACCCCAAATCTGAGTGACCGGTCTAAATGCTCCTGAGAAACAACATATCCTAAAGCAAGACAAGAACACTTGTGGATTATATATTTCTTAGTGCAACTCTTTTCTTTCAGAATGAAGTTATTACCATTAGCTAAAAAAAACACTGAGTATTTTTTAAATTCGCATTTGTATAGGCATGCTTTAGATGGCTATATGATATGAATGCAGAAAATGAGTTCTCCATCCATTACTTACTGGAGAATTTATTTGCTATATAGACTATGATCCCACTTACTGCATTAGCTTCTTATTGTCAGTAATGAGAATTTTTTAAAAAAGCCTATTTTTCTATATGGTCTTTTCATTGGTTATTTCACCATCTGTGTGGCAGCTGCAGCACAGAGGAACTTTATGTATGGGAGAGGTTTTTTGCCAGAGAGGGTAGTGATAGAACAAGGAGCAATGGTTTAAACTGAAAGAGGGTAGATTTAGGTTAGATATTAGAAAGAAATTCTTCACCATGAGGTTAGGAAGGCACTGGAATAGGTTGCCCAGGAAAGTTGTGGATGCCCCCTCCCTGGAGGTGTTCAAAGCCAGGTTGGACAAGGCGTTGTATAGCCTGGTCTAGTGTGAGATGTCCCTGTTCACAGCAGGGAGGTTGTATCCTGATGATCTTTAAGGTCCCTTCCAACTTAAACCATTCTAAGATTCTATGGTTCTATGACTAGCAATTCTTTGAAGAGCAGGTAACTATTCCCTTGTTATAGGAAAATCTTACAGCCTTATTGTTTCATGACTGGGAGATGTGAACACATTTTCTTATTTGCTGAGAAGTCCAGACTGAAAGAATGGATATCCTCAGTGACACACGGACATAATACTTTGTCTACTTTCTGTCTCTTTACTGTGAGCTTCACAAGTGCCAGCCTCCAAATACATCTAGCAGAAAGTTTTATTTCTTTCACCTGAGAAGATGCTATTCGTCTTCTGGCTAGAATACCACAATGGCAGATGTGACCACACGAACTGCAGGAGATTTTCAGTAACCTGGGGCAGAAGTTGGAAGTGAGGGAAGATAGAGCAAAAATGTCCCAAAAAAACGAACTTTAGAAGTCCAAATTCCTTTCCAAGTGTCAATAGCTTATTATATATATTTTTTTTTTTACTTTTGTTCTATTACTTTGAGGAAAGTAAGAAAAGTTCATGAAAGGCAGTGAAACGCTTCAATTATATCCATGCACAGAGGATTATGCATGTAATTCAGACTGCAGGTGGAAGCATTGTTTCTTAACCATTCTGATAGGCATGAGAAATAATCCTTGCAACTGTTCTCTGAGCAATTGTAGGTTCCTTTTCTGAGTCTGTGTAACAAGCAATTGAAAGATTGAGAAAAATGGAAGAAAAATTTAACAAAGGTATAACTATTTTCTGGCCAGTAACATTAGTACTAATCACATATTTTATTAATTATTAATTCCACCTATTGCTTTGACTGATCAATGAAAAGGATCCTCTTATGTATATTCTAAAACATGATCAATATTCTAAAAATTTGATTTTTTTAATCCCACTTCACACTCTGTGCCATTTTTAAAAAATATTCTATATGTTCTCATTTCCAAATTTGAACAAGCAAAAAAACCCACAGTTTGTGCCTATCAAAAAGGACAGTCTCACTTCCTGCCTGATTCGGTCAGCTATTTGTAGCAAGAATTGCTCAGCCATCTCCCTGGGAGCCTATTCCAGTGTCTGGCCACTCTTTCTGTGAAAAAAATTTTCCTAATGTCAGTAGGCGGCAAGACTGGCTTTTCAGGCAATGGAACATTTTATTTTATATCCTCCAATTAAAGATCTCTCTGACTGTATCCATAGACTTCCAGGTATTCTGCAAATTACCAGCATACTAGTGACCTGTCAACACTACCATCTGATAGTGTAATTTATAGTCATTTTTCAATATCAGCATCCAATTTGTGCTTTAGAAACAAGAATTAAAACTAGTTTCCAGCAGAGTGATTAACTGCCAAAATTAAGACGTCTGATAAACTTGTCTTTCATCTGACAATCTCCCTTCCATTTTCTGCATTAGTCGAGGCAGAGGTTCTCCAGACAGCAATGTCTTTGCCTGTAAAGCACTAGTTAATTCTCTGAGCATTGGCTGCATGCATGCTTGGGAAATGGCATTCTAGCTTCCTCTAAATCTTAAAATTAGACTTTGTATGTGTTACTGCTAAAAATGGAGGAAATAGTGGATAAGAATGCATTAAAATTTAGGAGACAGAAATTCTAACACAAAACTACTTCATCTTTAACAGCATTTATAAAAAAAAATTATCAGGTCTCAGTTAACAGAAGAACTATTAGCAAATAGGTGACTTCCATTTCTATGAAACGTTTCTAAAAGATACAGTAAAATTTTGCCTATAGTTTTGCATCTATTTACTAACAAGTAATACTGAAACTCAAAACAAGAGATCAGTTGCAATGAGAGATCCTCCATCCTGTCCCTCTCCCATTTGTGAGCTTTGTGCTCTATCTGGCAGACAGAGAAGGAAAGGGGAATGTAGAGACAAACAATAGCAGAAGATGTAAATTTCCCAGTTCAATACCCACATTCACCTTCACAGTGCATCTCACAGTTTGAATAAGTAACTTCAGAGACTGTTCATCATCCTAGCAGTAAGCAAATTAAGCAAAAATTAGTAAAAAACAACCATATTTACCAAGCTGGCAGCAAACATTTAGCCCAGAGGCTGCCAAAATTTAAAAAACAATTTATTGCTTCTCTTCTGCCCTCCAAGTCTTTACTCTGATAAACAGTGCTTTGCTACTAGTTTCTCAAAAACATCAGCTTAAAACAGGCACATTGTGCTGCTTCTTTGTAAGCATTAAAGACCTGGATTTGAGGCCAAGCACTTTATTTAAGCCAGGAGAAATACTTTTCTATGACAATTTTTTCAACTATTGCCAGAAAAAACCCCAAAAAACCAAACCCAAATATTTACTTACGGTACAGCTGTAGTTAAAAAAAAAGAATTGCAAGCAGTATCTTACCATGGACATTAATGGACAATCTGTCCTTTAGATGACATTACCCAGGCTGCCCATAGTGCCCAGAAATACAAAAAAAAAAATTGATGAAATAACAGCTACTGGTGAATGAAGGACCAATCCATCATCCTTGATCTTACTGAGGTGGCAACATAATCAGCACAAGCAAGAACTGATTCAGCATCTCTGAGGCAATGGGTGCTATGGTGGCTGTGCAATCTGTCCCAGAAGAGAAGTGGAATGAAAGCAAACCTTTGCCTACTTGCTGTATTCAAAGTCTGTATTATATTCACTTCTACACATTTTGTTTCTGCATCAAGTCATTTCTTTAGCTCAGAAGTCGCCTCTCCCTTTCTCAAGTAACATTACCCATAGTTTTATTTTTTTACATGAAACTACTCCAATTAAAGATATTGATATCTTTATCACAGAGTAGTTACTCAACTTTAAGGAGGTTTAGAGGCAGCTTAAACCCTCTTTGAGCTCCACGCTTTGGCAGTCCACATGGCAAATTCCCTAAATCCTGCTAGATGGAAGCTCCACAATTTGTTCTCATGTTCCTGAGGTCAACAGGTCAACAACTCAGACCTAAAGTCTCACATTCTTACAGTCCATTTGTTTCTCTAAACTATTTAAATCCTGCTATACATTTAAGTTAGAAATATTTTAGTGTTATTGTATGCTGTGTCTACATAATATTATCTCATGTCTCTTGTGCTTCTCATTAGCCATTAGGAAAATGTCACATTTTGTCTCTCAGAAAGGTTCAGTGATAGATGCTACTTGCAGCTAAAATTTAGTATTTGATGTACCAAAGCACTGCAAATATATTTGGAAAGGGATTAGGCTTTGATTTATCCCATGTATTGTTTTGTTGGATTATTGACTTAGGTTTTTCTTTTATTCTTCACCTCTACTTCCAAGTTATTTTTACGTTCCTGGTCACAATAACTTAGCTTTGTTTAAAGCTTAGCAGTTAGGTAAGACAAACAACTGAAAATCTATTGCATAAAAAATATTGACTTTTGGGGTCTAATCAGTTCAACCCAAAACCACAACCTTCTGGTTAGGCATGCCTGCTCTCCTAAATGCTGTGAATTCACCATAATTGTTCTATGTAGAAGTAAAACTGACGCACTTATACAGGTCCTTGAGCAGATCTCAGTTCACCTGATTTTTACTTGTAATACAGCTGTCTGTGGCACTGTCTTGTTAATATTAATGCCTCTGTGTGCTGACAGCAGGTATAAATGAAATGTTAATGGAACAGTCATCAGATGGTAACTTTTCGATTTAGAAATCTCACACAAATTAAATGAGACAACAGCTATTGTAAAATACATGGAATGGGATTAAATCTGTAGCTGAATATTGCCAAAGGTTCTGGCCATCTCAATTTCCAAAAGTTACAGTGATAAGAGAAAAGCACACAAAAGCTCAAGAAGGATAATCAGAGGTGTGGAATGGCTTCTCTGCAAGATGAGATTGAACAAGTTCTTAATCTAAAAAATGAAATAGTTGAGGGCACATAAAATAATAGCATATAAATTACATCTCACATGAAGGAGGAAAATAAGAAATAATTATTGACCTCAAACAGCTGAGAGAATCAGATAATAATATAAGGTGAGAGATTTAAAGCGATAAGAAATAAGTATTTTTAATAAAGTGCATAATCACAGAATCACAGAATGTTTGGAGTTGGAAGGGATCTTAAAGATCATCGAGTTCCAACTGCCCTGCATGGGCAGAGACACCTCCCACCAGAACAGGCAGCTCAGAGCCCCATCCAACCTGCCCTTGAGCACCTCTGGGGATGGAGCCCCCACAACATCCTTGGGCAGCCCATTCCAGTGTCTCACCACCCTTACCCTAAAGAATTTATTTTCCCAGATTGATTTGGATTTTAAAAGCATAAATAGGGTCAGAAATGGATTTGATAAACTCAGGGAAGACCAGGTCATGGAAGAAGCATTTACTAACATCCAGTAAAGTTTATGATAGTAACAAAACCAAAATTTCTCTGGAGGCCTTTAGCAGCCTTATGTAATAGTTTAGTAAGATATCCGGGATCCACAACAGAGAAATTTTGGCAGTTGAAAACTTTTTGTTTCGGGTGGCTCTAGTAGATACAATAGGAGAAAATAGCTGTTTGTAGTTGCTAACTAGAGATAAGTTGATTGCACGAAGTCAGCAGAGCTATGAAAATCCTCCACAAACTGAAGGAGAAAAACCTTTTTGCGTGATAGCACTGGGGACTCCATATAATGCACCAGTAATTTCATCTTGGTGACATGGTATGATAGACATGGAAATAAGGATTATTTTCCTTTTTGGTGAATAACGTGGTTTAGCTGCCCAGATACTGTATTTTACAGAGTGACAAAACAGACCAGATGTAAGAAACTAAAGCAACTCTTCCTTTGACATTTGTAAAGACTGTCTCTCACATGCTCTGGGGACAATGAGAACCAAAGAAATCATGTTCTCAGAAGTATGTGCATATGTCAGATCTTCCCATGGAGCAAATCAGCTGCCCTTCAAATATTTAGGGACAGAGTTTTACGGGAGTCAGTTTTCTTAGGCCCACAGCTCTGAAACCTGCAGTGGAACCCAGAATCAACAAAGCTTCTGCTGAGGTCCTCCAGCTAGAGCGATCTGCACTTCAGCTGAGGGAATGTGGTGCTAGATGACACCCACTCAAAGTAATTGAAATTCCATGCAAAAGCTTATAGGACCTTTTTGATATGATTAACTAGTTGTAAAAGTTCTTTATTATATTTTTCTTTACAGGAAATGCAGGTTGTTATACTTTCTCATCTCATGCCCTGGTATTTCCAAATTAACATTCTTAAAGAAAGTATCCTATTCATTATTCCACAAAAAGAGCTTTCCTTTTTCTCTTATTAAATGAAGACAAGGTTTAAAATTCTAGAACTATGCAGAAAATGGTAATTCCATTCCACAAATGGAAGTTCAGAATTTGGCTTAATTTCAGATTCTAACAAAGCTTTTAAAAAACTGAAATTCTCTGACTGTAACTGCAGCGTATTGAGCTTAGTGAATTTCAGAACCCTGTGTCAACATTTTGTCACAGCTGTTTTTATCAGCTAACATTACAGAAATAAGACAACAAAGCTTTTAAAAACTTTACAAACCCATGAAGGCTGCTGTTAATTATATGGTATCAATTATCCATAACCTTGAGTTCTCTTCTAATTGAATCTAAAGCCTTTCAAGACTTTTCACAGGATCGGTGTGTGAATAAATAATCTGACATTACTAGATTTTCCTGTTTACTCTCTCAATTAATATTTGATTGCTACTGGCTTTTTTCCAGAGCTCTCATGATGCACAAATAGGTTTCAAAATCAATAGTTAGGGTAGAAATAACTTTTTCAATTTTTAAAGTACCAGTAGGTGCAAGTTATCTGACTTTTTACATTTAGACATATTTAATAATTGCTGATCTATGCGATCTGTAGTGACTGATGTGCTAGCTTATAATTAATATTGTCAAATATTAATATATCATATTTACTGCTAAGTATGTAATTCTGCTGCTCTCCAGGAGAGGACAGAGTTTCCAATGGGGAAAATAAGTGTACATTTTGAAAATGTCTGTGCTTTCCAGATCAACAGTAGCAAGATTAAGATTTCAGGTGATCCTGGTACATATAAGAAGAAAAAATGTTTTTCTCTATATTTCTCTATATTAACAGTTGTTAATTGTTGAATTGATCATTTGAACCCAAAACAGTGAATCTCTCTATAGGCCACTTAACTAGTTTTTCTTCCTAAGCCTTCTGAGATTTGCTTTTCTTTCCATAACTTATGAAAAATAAATGAATTTCAAAGTGAGATGACTAATAACTTCAGCAGGTCAAAAGGTCACCTGAGGCAATGTCCCATTTTTTATGGCCTATACAAAGTAGCTGGCAGTACCAATGACTAACAGCTAACAAGCTGTTTTCCATTCCAAAATGAGAAATAATAAACCCTAGTCTTTGATCAGATGTTCTCTGAGCCAAATTCTTTCAGCTTCCCCCTCATGGAATAATAAAAAATAAATATCATTCACTACTGCTTTTCAAAGATACTACTTTTAATTTTAAAAGAGATTTTATTATTATTTTTTTAAACTTTCTAACTTTCTTGCTGTCCTGTACAGATGAAAGCTGCTATATAAATGCAAATTTAATTCATTTATTCAATAATTTATCCAGATCCAGCTTTTGATAAATGTAATAAGACTCATCTCAGGAACCAGGCTGAATGATTCTATTTCAGATGTAATGATTACAAAGAACTTAATGCAAAATTCTGCAGGAGTAAGCCCTTCTATAAAAAGGAAACATACCACTGCGGTTTCCTATTATGTTGTAACATTAGGCAATGTTTTTATATTGGAGTGTACTAAGAAAAATCAGATTTTCATAAAATTTGTTTTATGAATATCCAAAAATTGGTTCTTTTTATATCTGTAGTGGGATTTAGTCACATCACAAAAAAGATATTGCTATGTCTGTTAGAAAGCAGTCATATAGTGAAGCCTACTTTTTTCCATTCAAAAAGCTATTTATTTGTTTCACTGAGGTATCTACTGGTCACTATTCTTTTTTTTATTTTAGCATTTTGACATAAAGCATTACAGGAATGTTCCTTATATACCACTTGGAAATTTTCTTAAATGTCCCTATTCATCCAAATCCTCTTACTAAAGAATTCTTTTACACCTATTTTTACTCTGGTTTTCAAAGATTGACCTTACATAGTCCGTAAATAAGACAAAGGCATTCATGTATATGGATGATTAAAGCACAGAAAGACAGGTTGTTTGTCCACCATTGTCATGGCACAGAAATGTAACTGACGTGGTGCTTTTTTGGAGTTACTGAAGTACTACCGAAGACTAAGAAAATATCTCTTCCTCATTTAAGTAGAAGCTCAACACTGTTGCAGCACTTTTTTTCACAAGAATGGTCACCAGCTGAAACCTGCATTTCAATTTCCAAAAAGAAAAGCAGGAAAAAAAAAAAACCATTTCCAGATTGATTAGAACTCAGACACCAAGAGAGCATCTTTTTCTGAAAGCACTTGTGGCTTAAAAAGTTGCGAGGTTTCTATACTGATCACTGGATGAACAATGGCTTGGGGATTTTCAGGGTGTTGCAGTGTCTCCATCTCAGCTTTTAAGACTCCTCTTTTTATCTTTTCTGTAGTGCAAGTTTTCGATTCTTTTGTTAAAGCACCCTGTGAAGCTGTTGATTTTATCCAGAATATTGGAAGAGGTTTGAACATGTGATTCCCAGAGGAGCTGCAATAAGTACCATACAGGGTGATTAAAAATCTCCTTTAAATCAAAGTATTGTTTTAGTTACATGAGGAAACACATGCAAACAACAGTGCGAATGCTATTTTATCTTGCCAGGTCATTGCCTAATGTACACTACACAGGACTAGCTGCTTCAGATGCTGCAGGCCACAAATCACCATATAACCCAAAGACATAGAGGTTAAAATGTTCTGAGGTACAGAATAGCTTTCAGACACTACAAAGGACCATCTCCAGATTGATTAGAACTCAGACACCAAGAGAGCATCTTTTTCTGAAAGCACTTGTGGCTTAAAAAGTTGCGAGGTTTCTATACTGATCACTGGATGAACAATGGCTTGGGGATTTTCAGGGTGTTGCAGTGTCTCCATCTCAGCTTTTAAGACTCCTCTTTTTATCTTTTCTGTAGTGCAAGTTTTCGATTCTTTTGTTAAAGCACCCTGTGAAGCTGTTGATTTTATCCAGAATATTGGAAGAGGTTTGAACATGTGATTCCCAGAGGAGCTGCAATAAGTACCATACAGGGTGATTAAAAATCTCCTTTAAATCAAAGTATTGTTTTAGTTACATGAGGAAACACATGCAAACAACAGTGCGAATGCTATTTTATCTTGCCAGGTCATTGCCTAATGTACACTACACAGGACTAGCTGCTTCAGATGCTGCAGGCCACAAATCACCATATAACCCAAAGACATAGAGGTTAAAATGTTCTGAGGTACAGAATAGCTTTCAGACACTACAAAGGCTGACCTCCTTGGAAAGAAAAAGATTGCTACTCCTGTCTTGCTCTGAAGAGTGGAGAGTTGAGAAGCTCTGGCACCAGGCAAGCATAGCCACCTTAGTGGCAATGAGTCCTCCCCAACAGGCCACAGAAACAGTTGGCTCAAGTGGAGGGGGATCCTTTGCAAGTGAAATGCTTGGAGGTGTCTTACAAAGAACATCAAACAGGAATGGGAAAGGCCTGCACAGCTCCAACAGCATTACTCAAAAGCAGATTAGTTCTGAACAGGTGGTCTGGATGATGATGCTTGTACCACACTCTGTGATACTACTCACCACTGACTCATGGACATTGAAGTGCTTGGCCACTAACTGGTAAGAGAGGAGGATCTTGGGGCAACAGTGAGAGACTTCATCCACTCAAGGATAAGCTGCTGGAAACTGGACCTGCATGCTGGATGGCCAGGCTCTGTACTTCAAAGATGTCTTCAGAGGTGGCCCTCCACATACAGATGTGTGTGCTCACTGCTGCTCCTTCCCCATGCATGGTACACCTGCATGTGGAAATTGTTGTATTGAGTCATGAGGAAAGAGGAAAGAAGACTCTTCTACAGATACATACGTGGAAGCTACAAAGAAGAAAATTAACTTTACACAGCACACAAATAGGTGTAGGCTTAAACTGCAGATTGAAAAACAAATCTTGTTGGAGTAATTTTGAAGTTCTAATTTCAGAACTTTTAAAGAAGAGATTGAGAAAACCTCTTTGCCAGACACACAAGCATAGCCCACTTTGCCTTCGAGTGAGGTGAATGAACTCTCAGCGTCACTTCTGTTCATACTTCTCATGATTTCTGTGGAAGTGTTAAACTCCTCATTTGCCAAGTATCCAAGCATATATTTTAAAATATTAGTTTGATTTAATGTTTTTGCAAATATGCTAACATATTTCAATGTTTAAAAAGAAAGGAAATATGACATAGATGAATTAATTGAAACAAATGTATAGGGTAATATTTAAAGGACATCTCAGCTAAGCACTCAAACAGAAAACTAGAGTTAGAAAAAAATTCCACATCTTCATAGAAGGTAACATTTAAGTACTTAAAATGTGTCGGAACAAGTGACATTCCACAGTGTATATAATAAAAGCAATTTTTACTTTTGTAAGTTTAAAATAAGAAGTCAGGAAAAAAACAAACCCAAAATGTCATTAGCTTGATTTATCTTGCCTGTATGAGCACTGAAATAAAAATAAAATTGTAATAAAACAATATAACATCACAATTCCCAGAATTCTGCTATGTTTAGGGGAAACATAAGTGTTAAAAAAAATGGAAAGTTTTCCTTTCCTGTCTCTAGTGTTTTCAACTGTCAGCAGACTCTGCCAGATGCCAACTCTATTTGAATAATATTTTTAAACTTTTATTTGCATCCAAAAGGGGGAAGTATTCAAGAAAAATTCTGACCCTACTAAAAAAAATAAATAAAAAGGCAATTTTTGTTACTGCTGCTCATTCATTGCCAATGCTTTATATATTTTATGCACATCATATCTTTACCTTGTTGAATATATTTTATTTTATCATAGCTTATCTTCTTATGCTTTAAAAGCTTGGACCAGCTTAAGTTAGTCTGTTGGAATGACTAATTTTTGGTAAAGAGAACAATTTTTCCTTATGTCACTTCATAAATATTTAATTATAATTTAATAATTCACAAAAGGAATGAACAAACCAAAGGGGCCTAATTTGGGAACTAGTGATTTTCTGGCTCTTAGATCTATTGACTTTGAGTATTGAAGATTATTAGCCAATCATCTTTAAGGAACATGATGTTCCTTATGTCTCTTTCACTGAAGTTATGTTTATCTTTAAATATTGAAAAACATGTTTCTAAATACTGTAGTAATTTCTCCACATACAACACCTCTGCATGCACTAGCTACATTCACTCTAAAACACTCAGTAGTATTAAATCTGTGACAAAGAAAATAAAATAAAATTATTTTTAAAAACCCAATTAATTTCCAGATATTTCTATCAACATCATCTAAAACTCTATATTTTAACCTAAAGCATGCAGTAAACAACCAACCTTTGCCTTCAGGTCTTAGAGTAGCAGATGTGATTTCTAAATAAGCAAACACTACATCCAAATAATTTTTTTGCCCATCCATACTGAGTAGATAGAGGACTTCCATGAGTATATTGAAATTAATGGAAGTCTTCAGTGATCTATCAGCTTGAGATCCTAACTAAGGGCAACAGCAGGGGAGAAGTACTTTAAATTGAAAAAAGGATTTATTAATTCTTTATAATTCTGTCCTCTGTCCCTGCATCCACATCACTGTTTGACCTGAGTGCCATGATATTCTCTGTCTTTTCTCCCAGTCCTACTTATCTTTTTGATGAGCAACACAATGTCCCATGTACATATTCATTATGGAAGAATAAAAATGGTATTTTAGAATCCTTTTAAACCCATTGCATGAGCTCACTAGTCACTTGTCTCTCCATGGTAACCTTTTAAAAAATAAACCATGGCATTCAAGGTGAAGTCAATCTTACACCTCAGCTCCCTCACTGTGAAATTATTTTCTCTACATTAAAGAGAAGTTTTACAACTAATATGGATTATCTTATCATCTGATTCTCCTGACTGTTTCTCTCCCCACAAGTTTTGCACTGACAGTCAGTACCACCAGCAGAAGTGTGGGGTCTGCTGTAGTCTACAGTGCATGCCTGTAAAAGCAGCCCTCTTTTTGGCTTGTGTCATTATACAAAGGTAAGTAAGAGAACCTCAGGTGAAGGAGAAGAACCTCTGTAACCTGCCTTCCATTAACAACTGCTAAAACACCAATATGTCACTAGAAACTGATCAAATTTCTGCCAAGGCCAAGTGGATAATTTAAAAGTTTCACTAAGTGTTTAGTGAACTCTGCTCTCACCTGTACTCATCACTAGCTCAAATACAGCTTGACCTCACAGTGTGAGCCCCGGGTTCCCACGCCATTGCTCTAGATAGTCCTGATTATCCCTATCACTGTGGTTCGGCCAGAGCAAGCGCTCATAAATGGCATAACCTTCATGATCAGGCTGTGCTCACGTGTACCAGGTAAGGCCACGGCATCTGCTCATCCTGCAGCTTTCTGTTTGTTGTGCCAAGCAGTGTGACTGCTTGCAAGCCCTCACACCCCTCCTGCCTCCCACATGAGACCCTTGTCTTAAAGCAAAGGACCATCACAGTCTTTGTGATTCAGTATCTTCATGTAACCAGATGTGCTGCTATATAGGTGATTGTGAAAGGGAAGAACAGGGATTCTAGAGTTATTAAAAATGCAGGCTGCATTGCCTAGCTGTATCAATGATCCAAATGGCTAGTTTCACCTCATTAGGTTTTCCAGGATTTTCTGTTCTTTTCAGTCTGTATATTTCTAGCTTTATATCTCTTTCAAGGTATTTTCTCCTCATCTACCTATTCTAAAGTAAATTGAAACATGGAAAGTTTCTTCATTTCCAAGCTTCTCAGCAAATACGTCCATGAGCAGGAATTTCTCTTTAATTACACTACCTTGGCATATGCAACACAGAGAGCAACATGGAGCTTGCTGTCCTCAGAAACTCCCTGAACACCAATAGGGA
>NW_009953649.1:438779-450858 GCF_000747805.2 Chaetura pelagica
GGAAAGAGTTTAAATTCCCTTTTTTGCTATCAGTAATACACAGTTAGCATAAGTACAAGAATGAATGCCATTATGAAAGACTGAATTTCCTTCTTAGTTTAAGACACACTGATAGACTTTTCTTTTAACCATAACCTTTTCCTTCATTTAATTCTCTATTGATGTCAATTAACTTCTCACCAGGTTTGCATCTCCAGCCGAGGGATTTTTCCCCCAGCCAACCTGTTTTTTAGACTGTTTTTCAGACTGTTTTTTGAGGTTCCAAATCCAATGAAAATCCAAGAGAACAATAGCAAAAACTGGCTGTTAGGAAAAGAGCTACCTATATTCTGTTACTGTGAAGTTCCTTTAAAGTTTCCTTCTTCACAGATGGGCCACAGTGGACCTAAAAAGCTGGTTGATGTTTCTTGTGAAAATCTGTGGTTTAGTAAAAATAATTTTATTAGTACAATACTAGTGAATTCTGGGAAAGGTCTGAGCTCATATTACATACCTGCCTTGTTTCTAAATAAACATCAGTATTGACAGTAATGTACAAAATCTTTGCTTACACAATTTACATATATTTTAAAAAAAGGAGGGCTATTTTATTTTTCAGAGCTTGTTTTATTGTAAAATTACATAACATTAAGCACTTGTACCATCTCAGAAATATTGAAAATAGTGATATTCAACTCAATCTCACCTTAATACCTGCAATTGCACTATCTGAATATTTAACTCCAATATGTTACATTAAAGCTGAGTAACATCTTGACTTGGAAGAAGCCTTCTGGACATAAGAACTGTGAAGAGGTCTATGAAAATGTTATAAAAGATCCAAAAGAAGCCTGTTTGATTAGGCCAGAGGAATAGTCAGGGCAGATTATTTATTTGATTAGCTAATTCCTGTATAGCTTGAAATCAGGAGGAGCTCAAGTGTTTTATGCAAAATCACATGGAAAAATCAATCTGAAATACAATTAGAGTTGCATAAAAATGGACATTTTTCTAACACATTGCCTCTTACAGTATGCAGTCTATAGATCACCTGCATTCGGGACTACTGTTAACATTTGCAAGTGTTAAAAAGAGATCTTTGCCAATTCAAAAAAAAAAAAAAAAGAAAACAGAATTGTGTTTTATATACACCTCTCTACCTTTCCACTCTTTAAAACATTAGATTCCATAGTAGTTTTCAAAGCTATAATTCCTTCAAATATGAACTGAAAAACTTATTATGGCAATGAAGATCACTGCAATATTGTTGCTGAAAATGAGCCTGCAAGGGGTATGAGTTTCCAAAGAAAAATAATTTAAAGGTATTGAAGACTCTTAAAAAACAAAAACCAAACAACTTATAATTTGTATGTGTGTTCTGGTAGAGTTGACCAGGGTAATCATTAACGTTCTGGTTCTTTTAACTAGGTTTGCACACAGTTTCTTATTGGCACCAGTGTACAGCACCTCAACTAAGAGGTTTAAAAGGCTTCTAAGAATTGGGGGTAAAAAAAATTAAAAAATAATTATAATAGTAATAATACATTGAACTAAAGAATCATTGATATCCCAACAGTATTTTACAGTTTGCCTGTGTATCAATCCCAGTGTTACCAAGCATCCAGGCAGGAAAACTAAACAATGAATATTCTGTGAAATTTTCTGTTATGTGAGAGCTGTGCAGTTTATGGCTAACAATCTACTAGTATTCCAGGAGTTCACTCCATTTCCATTATTCTAGCTGTGAGTCACTCACCGATTGATCAGTTTACTCCTTGCATATGTTCAATGTAAAACTGTAAAAGTAATTTCATAACTTTATGAAATATTAATGAAAGCGAGAATGGGCAGAGAATAGTAATTGATTTATAGCCAAAAACTGCTGCAGTTTGCAGAAGTGTAACTGCCCCTTCTTATTCCTGAACACCAGATGAATGCCAGATTACTTGCTTCAGCTATCTGAAAGTATAGAAAAAATTCTCAATATGAAGTACAGGAGAAGATAAATAATAAATAATGTGAATCTATGGCTTTTACAAGTTAAAAATTTGTAGTTCTTTTTAGGGTCTGAAATCCTGTACTTCTTAAAAGAACTACCAAGCACTCACTGGAAACTGATACCTAGCAGTTAGTTGTAAGGAAATCAGCTCTGGCAGAGCTTGCATTGGCTTGAAGCTAGCAGAATAAGCAAACAATAATCACCAACAAATAAATTTACCAACAATACCATAGAAAAAGCATATTGTCTTCTTAATTAACCACTGTAATTTTATAGGAATTCATTTGGTGATTTATTGTTTTGAAACATCTAAAATTTCTCCCTTGTATAATACTGTGACCCTGTCTTTTTAACCTGGACTTTGAAGAGTGGCCAAAGTCTTTCTGCCATCCTTTGACCGAAGAAATAGTGTTGACAGCAAATTATAGCAATGAGTTTCTATCCCAGTATTAACAGAAACCTGTGAAACACTTTTCCATAGAATTATAGAATGCTTTGGGTGAGAAGGAATCTTTAAAGATTACCTAGTACAAATACCCCTGTCATGGGCATGGATATCCAACAAAAAGGGCAAGGGAGACTCTCCTGTAAAGTCACAAGGTTCAGAATGGATCACCTGGCTTTCTAAACTCTGTCTCAGTGAGGAATCCATGTCCTACTGGATACAGACTTAGTCAACAGTTTATGTCTAATGGAATTAATACAATGGGACATTTAGGAGAGTGCAAAATCCTTTCTCACAATCTGATATTTTACACAACTGAGGTAGCAGCAATTTAGGATTTATTATGAAGTAGATAGTAACAATTTAAAATGTATTATTAGGTAGATTGCAAGATATATAATGACACTTGATCGCCAGATAATTAACTGAGTAACTTAGCAAAAAATGTTATAATTAAACAGCAACTTAATTAAAGATTTGAGAATGGCAAGTTTTATATCAGACACAAACACACAAATATAGAAGTCAACCTATAATTTAAACTTTTCAAAATCCAATTATAGTGAATTACTCACTTTTTTCCTTCACTGGCATCTGCCAGCAGATGATCTTTGAACTCCTCTTCTTCATCGGCATATATCAGCAGATGCTCTGTGGACCTCACGAAATCTTCCCTGAGAGGTGTCCCAGGTCAGGGGGAGATACTGGGTCATGGCCTGTTGAGATCCTGGAGAGCTCAAAGAGTCTCAGTTAAGATCACTATTCATAGGATCAAGAGATGATTGACATAAGTACTTTTTTTAAATTATTTTTTTTTTTGCCACAATTTTTGTTTGGTGATGCTGGTACCTCAATAACCATACAATCCCCACACTTTCCAGATTACAGAGTTCTGGTACCTACCAGATCAGGCTATGATCCAGGCATCAGGAGTTTTGGGTACAGTATCCAGGCAGTAACTAATCTAGTACTAGATACTAAACTAGTATCTTCAAAAGAAAATCATATCGTCTTATGCATTTGTGTATATATATGTGTAATGCATAGAAATTTTGACTGAATATTTTTTCCAACCACAATTTCCTTCACAAGGTAATTGTTATATGAAGTTAATGTTAATTGTTATATGAAGCACCTCAATATCCTTCTTGAAGTGAGGGGCCCAGAACTGGGCACAGCACTCGAGGTGAGGTCGCACCAGTGCTGAGAACAGGGGGACAATCACATCCCTGCTCCTGCTGGCCACACTACTCCTGATACAAGCCAGGATGCTATTGGCCTTCCTGGCCACCTGGGCACACTGCTGGCTCATGTTCAGCTGGTTGTCAACCAGAACTTCGAGGTCTCTCTCTGCAGGGCAGCTCTCCAGCCACTCTTCCCCCAGCCTGTAGCTCTGCCTGGGTTATTGTGGCCGAAGTGCAAGACCCTGCACCTGGTCTTGTTGAATTTCATGCCATTGGCCTCAGCCCATTGACCCATCCTATCCAGGTCCTTCTGCAGCTTCTTCCAACTTCCAGCAGATCAACTCTCCCCCCCAACTTGGTGTCATCTGCAAATTTACTGAGCCTGGACTCAATCCCTATATCAAGGTTGTCAATAAAGATGTTGCATAGGACTGGGCCCTTTACTGACCCCTGGGGGACACCGCTGGTCACCAGACACAACTGAATGCAGCTCCATTCACTATCACTCTCTGGGCCCCACCATCCAGCCAGTTTTTAACCCAGCGAAGGGTGCACCTGTCCAAGCCATGGGCTGCCAGCTTCTTCAAGAGGATGCTGTGGGAGACTGTGTCAAAGATCTTACTGAAGTTGAGGCAGACCACATCCACAGCCTTCCCCTCATCCACTAGGCAGGTCACCCAGTCCTATAAAGAGATTAGATTGGTCAGGCAGGACCTTCCTTTCCTAAACCTATGTTGGCTGGACCTGATCCCTTTGTTGTCTTCTACATGCCACTTGATGGCACTCAGGATGACCTATTCCATAATCTTGCCAGGCACCGAGGTAAGGCTGACAGGCCTGTAGTTCCCTGGATCCTCCTTCCGGCCCTTCTTGTGGATGGGCCTACAGGGACTCAAAATGGTTGTGGCAGGATCAGTGCTAAAGTATTTTCCAAAAGCACCACGACCAAGAAGTAGGATTACATATCTGCACTTCCTCAGTATCTCTCACCTGCTACTGAGGTATCTAAGGGCTCACTGCAGGTGTCTAAGTCTTGTTGTGAGATAAAACCAGGCTATCAGATAGAATTTATATATCTTTATCTTATTTACTCCTTCTGGACTTTCAATTGCCAGGATCTTCTTCGGGTTGAACTCTGCTCGCCTCTCACAACAGAGATCAGAGAGGAGAATGAAATTGTCCTTTGGTGGTACACAGTGGCAGTGTCTTCTCTGCTCTCCTCCGTGGCAAACCAGGTTTCTTCTGAATAAATCAAGCCGTCAGAAAAGTCAGCATAAACCAAGGAAAAGTGTGCCTGTTTTGTTTGAAACTGAGAGGGATGTCTGGTTTCAAACCGCTTAAATCAAGGCTTAGAAGTTTCATAGACACGTGTTTAGTTGTCATCCTGACGTGCCATGGGTTTTGGATTATGTTAAAGTAAAAATGAAAAACGCATGATTACAGGAATATAGAAAATAGTGAATTGTTTGTGTAAGGAACTGCTGTGTGAGAGCTAAAGCAGCAGCTGTACTCATGCTGCAACCTGAATGAAAACTTAGTCAAGGGCCAGGGAAGTTGCATGCTGTACCTTTTTTTATATAAGCCCTTTATATTTCAGTCTTTAGATCTCATTTATGTCTGCAAACAAAACCTACACAAATTAAATGATTCTAAGGAACAGAAGAATCCTGTTAAGAAGTTCTGCTGTCTGCTGATCCCCTTGTGCCACCAGGCCTTGCAAGTTTAAATTCCAATAAAAGAATAAAGCACTGAAACACTGAAGAGCTCAGCATGGATATTTTCTGTCTCAGTGTTAGGGAAATGAGAAAGAAACAGTTCCACGATGTAAGCTCTCAGTCTTGCTGGCTGATTTGGTTCAATAATTAACTCAAATTTTGGGCAGGAATTTTTCCTTCATAATAGTCACAACTACTTCAAGATGTTCTGGATCAGAAGAAGGGAAATTTTTCAAAGTTTCAAATCCATCTAGCAGTGGTCAGGGTCAGTGGATCAGTAAAAATAGCTTTTAAAAGAACTAATACAACGTTCTTCCTCTTAGTTCCCTATTTGGAGCAGGAAGATCAATGGACATGCTCTTCTGAGATGGAGCAAGGCAAAAAAGAATGCCTTGATTCTGGAAAGATTTTACAACTTCAACCCATTTGTATTACATCCTCAAAAAGAACAGCTCTGCTATTCTGGCCTAGAATGGGTCATTCTGGTCATCTACATTAAAACACAAAGCTCAGGAGTACAAATCATAACAATTTAATGACAAGAAACTCTCAGCTATGGCAAAATAATGTAATTTTTTATTTGACAGAATTATGTTTCACCCCTCGAAGAAGAGAACTAAATAGCATAAGCAATATTCTAAAGGAATACTATCCAATTATACACAGGGAAAACAAAACAAAACAACCAACAAAAAAAAAATAATTAAAAAAAACCCCCAACAAACCAAAAGCAAAAACCAAACAAACTTAACCAAGACCATCAGCAAATCCCAAAGCAATGATTTTGTTTTGGAGTGGATCCGCTGTATTTTAATGAGAGCCTTTACAATTACATAATGACTCTTCACAGTGAGCAGCAAGTGTTGTTGGCTTAATTATATAAAATTTACTTCACCTCTCCGGAACTGCCCACACCTCTTGAGATAAAGGCCTGCAGCGTGATAAAGCATGCAGGATAGTTACAAATGGGTAAGCAGAGCTGGCAGTATTTTTCATACAAAGAATACATTTTACCAGAGCAGTTCTTAAGCCACATATGTCAAATGTGTTCTTAATGAGCACACAACCCTGCACAGAACTGGCAGCTGCACAACACAGTCCAAGCCAGCTACAGCTTTAGATGGGGTGGAGTGTGATGACCAAAATTACGAGACTGGTCTCCATCCATCCTTCCACTAGCTGTAGTTTCTCTGCCACAGCACCAGCAGCTGATGAAGCTGCTTTCCAACTCCTTCAGTTGACATGTTGGCTTCGGCAGATGGAGCCATCAAGAGAAAGCAGACAAGCAACAGCAGCTGCGGTAGTGCTGTGTACCTCACCTAAAGCAGCCACCTCCTGCTGTATTTCCTGGCAAAGTGTCAGGGAGAGGAAGAGCTTGCTTCTCCCTCACCCATACCTGCATTTCCTACAGTGTGAGGTCTTCCTTCCCATCCTCTGTAAGAGTCTGTCTTGGGGGCAGAAGCAGGTGTGCTGCAGCTTGGCTCCATGCCAGCTGATGGCTTATGACTGCAGCTATGGCGGTGCCCAGCCAGAGACAATGAGCCCTCTGGAGTGGCTGCACATGTTAGCTGTGGTGTGCTGCTGTGGGAGTCATCTCTGTGAAGCCTCTCTCAGAATAGCCTTGGCCTTCCTCTGCTGTTCCCAGAGGAGGAAAATAGCACTGAACCTCAAAAGGAGTGAAGCAAATCCCATGGCATTTAAATATCTAAGCAGTTTCAAGACAGCTGTCACACCCTGGCATTTGTTTTCCACAAGTCTAGCAACAGAGCAAATGGCTAGTTCGTACCCCATTTTCCCCATTTTCTTCTACAAATCTCTCTCACCTCTCCACTCAGCTAGAAGAGAAGTATATTATCACTTTTCCTCCTGAGAAAAAATGCTGGTAGCTAACAAGTATATGTGTGTGAAAACATCTTTAAGTAATTTGCTGCCAATCACCAACTGACTCCTTATATCTTCCAGATGTAGTTTTCCAAAACACATCTACCACTCAGTAGCATTTGCCTGCAACCTTTCATTTCCATTAATACCTGAAAGTCACAAAAACAAGTTCTGCTGATCAATTTGCCAGTAGCCCAAACAAGTCTTTTATTTAGAGCCAAGAAGTCTAAAGCAATCAATTCTTTCAGTTCTCTTTCCTTTACTTACAGCTGGAAAACTGAGAATCATTGCCGCAATTTCTTGTTTTTAAATAGATGTCTCATTGGCTCATAGGCCCCATTACTTAACCTTAGAAACTGCTTTGTAAAAATCATTTCAATCATTGAAACAGAAATGGCAGCACTGCACATCTAATTGCACCCTGCAACTCACACACCAGCTTTGCTCTGAGTGATGGAAACCTGGGTTTGACTTATACAGTAAAATGGTTAAATCTCTGCATTCTAGAAGAACTTCCTGTAGCCATTTTAGCTACTAGAAGAATCTGGTGTTTTGGGAGGAAAGTGTTCTGCCAAGGCATAAATTTTCTCTTCTGTTTTATGTTGTAGTTCAGCACTCATTATTCAAGCTTATTTTTAATTAAGTGCCCAAACAAAACAAAGCATTAAGGTTCTTTCACAGAGTTACAATGTTCTTCCTAAGCCTGAAGTCTGGTTTTTTGTTTGTTTGTTTGTTTTTTCAGTGGCAAACTTTAGATCTTTCTGGAAAAATCTGTATATACTATGAACCTGGAAGTGTTTTTCAGTCCCTGCTAGTTCCAAGTGCATGATTCAGCCACGTCCCAGCAAAACATAAACACCAGATCTCCTTTCAGGCTATTATTTTATACTTGCCATAGTTACTTTACATGTTTATTAACAAACATTTTAGAGGTTTGTTTGTTGTTTTTTTTTGTGGGGAAGTAATGCATCCTACAATAAAAAGTCTTGTTTCTACTTTGAGAAATTACAACACACTCCTAGAACAGCAGGGGTTCTGAGTATGCTCTTAAACCACCTCAGTAGTGAACGGAAGGGTATAGCTCAAGCTCAGTCTTACAATTTCTTCATTCTCAAGCTCAATTTGTTACTAGAGATAATTCAAAATACTTGAAGAATAGAGTCTTTTATGCATTTGAGAAACTACATATTTTTCTGTCAAATGTATTATTTACAGAAGTGACAATATGTCCCCAGATTTCTTACCCTTACCTTGAACATGTATTTCCATCTATCCTCTCCTTGCAGGTATTATTCATACAAAGACTCAGGAGGCCTGGATTACAGATAAGAGAAGTGATTCAAGGGTGGCAGGCATCATAATGTCTGTCTGTCTCTTTGTCTATGCCAGTAATGCCCTCATAGCTTGGCCTATGCAACAGAGAAATAAAGCTAATGCACCTGTGGCTTTCCTAAACAATTTCTTTGTGCTTTAAAATTAGTGTCTCCATAGCAACATTGAGGTATCCAAGAGGGGAGAAGAAGCACAGTATTGTGCAGAAAACATGAAGTGGATTCAACTATGTTGCACGTTAGGACTAAAAGCTCAGACCTCTTGTAAAGAGCAGGAACATGTGTCCTGAGCTTGCAGTGCCCCAGTCCGTCTCAGGAAAGATGATTCTGTAAGAGGCTACTGCCAGTGACTCTGATAGTCTGGTAGGGAACAGCAGGAGCAGCAGGGCAGCACATTCCACTCACAGCAGCCAGACAGGGAGAGCGGAGTGAGGTTTGTTCTGCTGAGAGCCCAGACTACTGGGCAAGTCTGCTGCAACAAGCCAGGTCCCAGCTCAAGCTCAAGTCAGGCCAGCGGGTAAAGGTCAGGGACTCACAGGAGTGAGCACAATAGCTCAGGCAGATACCAAGCAGAGGAACCTCCCTTGAAAAGCAGCTCCCAAGCAAAGGCAGGGCAGGCATCAGCTCAGCTTCTCAAGGCCTGACACTGTTATTAAAGCTGGCCCTGAGCTCAGGCAGACAAACCCTACAGAGGAGAGGGAATGCCCTCCAGGTCCTGACAGTGGCCACTTATGAAGAAAAGCTTATCTGCAGCTACTTTAATCTTATGAGGGTCGAGGGAGAGATTGCAAAGTTTTGTACCTTTGAAAGGAATGTGTTGTACTGCCTGCCTGCTGGGGATGGGCAGTGCTGATGGCTGGCAAATAGCGTTGTGCCGTCTGCTTCAGGGAGGCCACACTTGCTCCTCCGTTGTCATTTGTAACAAGCCAAAAAATGCCATTCCATCTGAAAGTCTATGTTTTGCTCTACATGTGGGAAAGACAACTAATAATATAAATAATGGCAGGTCCTTCTAAATGAAACATAATGTCTTTAATAAAATCATTCTAATAAAAAACTATATTTCTCCTCATGATATCTACTAGACTGTGAATTACTCTGCTAAGTGGAAAAGACTGATCTGAAGTCTGTAACTACCCTGGAAGGTAGTTTTGCTTCATGACATCTTCCAAGAGTCCACTGTGACCCTTCTGCAGCCCACACACAGGAGAGTTTCTTCTCAGAAACACTGTAGGGAGGCTTTTCCCATTAGCTGGAGCTGAAAACTACTAATACATTCAGCTCATGCTGTTCCCAGTTCCCAATGAATATGCAAGGTATAAACAGCTTCTTACCAGAGAAAAAACTGGACTAATTTTATATAGGAGAGGAACAGGAGTTGGATAAAATTACCTTTAATACAGTTAGGATTAATTTATTCTCTGGGTCAGTTGAGAATGAATAGTATTGCAGTGGAATGGATTTTTATTGCTGCAGAATAGCTCACCTACAAGCCAGATGATCTGCTTTGTTTCTTAGGACTACTGAATTTTCTCCTTTTTCTTAACAATTAAAGCTCCACAGGTCAGCATGATGAAAACAGAGTGAACACTACATAATCTTCTCATTTAGAGGCAGCACTGAATCAGCTGTTTGAGCTTTCTTTTCAGGGTAATTCTTCGTTAGTAAGATTACTAGTCCTTTTCAATGAGTTATTTTTTTGTCTACCCCTGGAATTCAGAGTTTCTTCTGTGTGAGCAAACTATTAGCCCAGATGCCAGACACAGCAGAAGAGCAAGGTATTCTGAGGGGGGGCAGGGGGAAGCACAATTGTTTTAAAAGTTAATTATTTATTCTTGTTGTTGTGTTATTTTTAGTTATTTTTAGTTATCTTATTTATTGCTATTTTAGCAATTCAGAACAGGACAGGTGTCTTTCAGTGGCACTGTCATTGCATACAGAAGAAGATGATGTTGCCTGCAGTTTATGAGAAAGGGACTTGAGTTTTTTCTACTCCTAATTTCTTGCTCTGTCTTGAAGTGTGAGATTGAATAAATCACTTTTTTTTCCCTAAAAAAAAAAAAAAAAAAGGCAGAGACAGCTGTCTGCATAGTTGTAAAATATTGGCAGTCAAACAGAAGTAGCATATTCTTTCACACATAATAGCACTATAGCTCTGCCACATCTGATTTTGTATTGGTTGGTGAAATTTCTTGCTTATGGGATCCTTTAGATAGTTGATGCAGGGCCTGCTTTTGTCCTTTCCCATCATGATCTGATCTTTTACATTCTTTTATTTCCTTAAATGACAAAGAAAAAGTATTTTTTTGTTAGGTTTTACCAAAGGCAAAATAAAAACTTATAATTTTGTTTGTCTCACAGGCTTTTTTTTGTTGCTGTTAATTATTGTTAATGTGATCTATTTCCCAGAGCTTCAAACAGTTCTTAGAAACTTGTATAGCCTGGGTTTGACCTAGTATTATGTTCTTCTCTTTTCTGTCCTCCTCAGGGACCTTTCACTATTCCCATGAAGCTTAGTGGGATTTTGAATTGGACTTCAGAACTGGAAGAACAAGGTCATTAAATATTTACCTTTCAGATACATAAAGTTAATTTAAACACAAGCATTTTTATATTCACAGTTAAATAAAAAAAAAAATAAAAAATTAGGTTAATGCTGGTTTTAATTTAAAGACAACCTGGATACTCTTCAGTACAAAACATTTTCTGCAGCCTGTAGCAGATGGCTACATGGCAGGAGGCACAGACATTGCCCCCATGCTGGTAAGAAATGGCTGATGTGTCACTGGGCCAGAACAGCAAAGGCATTTGGGGAACAGGCATGGCCAGAGGGTCAGGGGGTCTTTTCCCCAGGGCTGCTAACTTTTGGCAGTGTAAAGAAAAGAGTGGGCTCATATAGGGCAAAAAACTCACCAGCTGAGAGCAGGGTCCAGGAACCAGAAACGAAGCAGAAAAGGTCTGGACTAAATACATGAGAGACAGGTACATCCTCTGACAGAAGGGTTAGACGTTCAGAAAGCACTACGGTATTTTGGTGTCCAGAGCACAACCCAAGCTTCCAAGAAGAACAAGTCACAATTAGGCAGCACTAGAAGTTTTATGTATGTATGTGGCATCTCTAACATATGGGTTTAATTTCTGCCAGTAGCAGCCCCTGATCCCTCTCAGCCTGCTCTCTCCACTCCAGCATACCTCCTGTCCCTACCTTCATATTCCCTGAAAGCCTCCCTGCCTCCTTTGTCGTTGTATTAGCTTTCAATTAGCCAAGAAGCACTTTCTACCCATGTGAACACAGCTGTGGTCTTTCTGCTGTGTCCCCAGCCACAGCAGATCTAGAGATGGAGCAAAGGAAAGGGCTGCTGCAGGGTGAGTAGGGGGTGCAACCAGAGAGGTCGTGCTGGAGGAGCTTGGGCAGGAGTTCTCAATATGCATGAGTTTCTAGACCTGACCTCCATGATAACCCATGGGCAAAGACAGACAGCATTTCCTTTCTCACGCTTATTTCTCCCTTCCTTCGTCCTTTCTCCCCACCCCTTGCAGATAGG
>NW_009953649.1:450945-475147 GCF_000747805.2 Chaetura pelagica
GGGAAAGACAAAAAAAAAGCAACAACACATCTGTATTTATGTGGCCAGAGCAGCAGAGTAACCAGATGTGTGCTAAATAGGTTGAATTGCCTTGGGAGCAAGAGCCAGAAGTACCTGCAGCTGGAAAATGGGAGCACAGAGGCACAGAGAACTAAAAGAATACAGCTAGAAAATTAACTTGCCAGAGTGGGAAAATGTCAGGTCAATAAATTGTTTTGTCTCTTCGTATGAGTAAGAAAAAATAGACTTTCTCTGAAGCAGGACTATCAGGGCAAGCACAGGGTGGTAGGAGAAGAAAACACACAGAGCCAACTCTGGCACAAACATCTTTTTTTTTTTCCGCAAGAAAGGGAAAGAATATTGAAAATATTTAAATCACGGGGCCTGTCAGCTAAAGTTCTCATATTCATATATCTGCCTTGATGGTTTTTGAATACCACAGAACAATATTTGTTGCTATTATTTTTTCTCTGAATTGCTGTAATTGAGAATATCAGGACAATAATTTCCTACTGAATAAAACAAAAGGAGGCATTAGGATAAAATGTCCCTTGACAATGACCATGTGCTATTAGCACTAAATTTGCTGCAAAAACAAAAACCATAAATTATCCAAGCTGAAAAATACTGTGCAGTACTTGAAGCTGTTATGCAAAGTTAGTATGGTATGGGGAAAAAAAAAAAAAAGAAAAATGAAGCTCCTGAACACTGTATAACTATATTCCACACTCACTTTTCAGTGACAGAAAGGAACATTTCCATTAGCTGGCACATAGTCCGTAGTCCAATGGCCCCGAAAACATGTTGAAAGGTTTCCACTCTCCATTTTATGAACATTTCCTGCCATAAGAGTACAAATACCACTGTATTCTAGCTGCTTTTCTTCCTGTGATGTGGGTACCATTTCTTCATTAGGCAGGTTGAAAGGAGGCTGTGCTGTCCTGAACAATAGTTTTGATGGTAAGTGTTCAGAAATGGCAATGAACAATAAAGACTGGCCTTATTATTCAGCACACCTGCGTCTTCCTTTTGGTAGCGGCTGATCGGGAAAGACAGTGGCAGAAACAGAAATGCATTTAACTTTGAGTGTATTGAGAAAGATGAGCTTTAATCAAGCAAATGGTAACCAGTGCTGCTTGCTAGTGGTTAGAAAGGGTTAAAAATAAGCCTACACAGCAAGCAAAGGTAGGTGTTGTTACATCGTTACTAATCATTTATGTCAGCCTGAAGAGTGTATGGTGTGGACTTCCCATAAGAGAAAGTGTCTCTGCTAGTACCTTTGCTGTTAACATCTCTTTGTTAAATTATTTTTTTTATTATTATTATTCTGGATTATGTATTACAGCACATAAAGACAAGCAGAAGCACTATGACTTTCAAAATCACTCTGGTGTGTCAGACATTCTCATGTAAAATGGCACTTATTCTCCATCTCTTCCTTCTGAAACATTGTTAGTTCCTGTTTCTGACAGTCCATCAGATTTTCAACCCTAATGGCTGGCTTTTATTCTGCTATGTCGTCTCTGTTGATCATAAAGATCTGAATAGTTATTGCCCTTTCTCAAATCTTTCAGAATCAAAATTATAAATATTTTCATTCAGACTCATAGGGAAGATATTAACTCTCAAAATTATTATTTTCTGTAAAGGACAGAGGAGTGACCCCTAGAAAAGAAAGCATTGAACCCTACCTGGGTTGTGTTTGAAAGCAAATGTAAGTCTTTTATTTCCCAGCTGTGTGTTCCTAGACACAAAACCCCATACTATTCTACTGGCTTATGTTGATTTCAACCAAAATGATACTCTGCAGCAGCGAAAGCTCTGCTACCAGAAGTCTCATCAGGATGGTACATTCTTTTAAATAGGTTCCCCATCAAGAAATGAAACTTTAGCAGTGGAACACTAAAATGCATCAGAAAATTCCCTGACTTAATTCAGCAAACATGTTGGTGAACTTGGTACTTCTCAGTTCCTGACCTCTCCATGTTGCTACACAACATAAAATCTCTTCAGCACTGCTGTGCATTGCTTTGAAGTTTTCAGAATAAGTATTGGCCTAAAGTCTTTTTAGCTCTAACAGAAAAAAACTTACTTCCTTGCCAACAGAGCTGACACCACTAACGTTTCTTCTGTTCCTTTCTGCATTACCTCTGCCAGCTTCTCAGCCATCCTTGCACAAATGGACTTTGCATTTTTGACCCTTTCTATAATGAAGGATAATCAGTGGTCTCTGTTTCCACCCCTTCCTTCATATTTGCATCATCTCCCCCTAGTCCACTTACAGGGCTCCAGAAACATGGAAATTATCTTAGTCATTACCCAGACTTTAAATCTCTCCTCTGGTTTGGTCAAGTGATTTAAGATTTCTTCTTTATTTTCTAAAGACATTAGGAACCCATTCTCTCTCTGACTGCCAAGGCTATTTATCTCTGAACACAGGTGAGTGAGATTTGTGTAAATGATACCTCAGAGGAAATTAAGTCCTAGAACATGACTAATCTATGTGCCAGAAAACACGGCAATGGGCATTTGAAGTTCCTACCATACAGATCTGTTGCTCAAATGGTCCCTGCCTCATTCCCATCTTCTCTCTCCTGTTGGATGCAGAAAAAAGCAAAAATCCTGAAGAAAGCAAAGCAAGCCAAGGGGCATCAGTCACCTTGGTCACTCATCTGTAGAGAAGCCATTTCAGTTTTAGCTGTGCTTGTTAAACACATGAACCTGGTTCTTGCTTTTTCTCCTGCTTCACAGTGGAAACAAATAAAAATGCAGATTAAAAGCAGAGGTTACTTTTATATGCATCAACAAACTATTTGACAAACTACTTAAAAAACAACTGTTTGAAGGGGCATCAGTCACCTTGGTCACTCATCTGTAGAGAAGCCATTTCAGTTTTAGCTGTGCTTGTTAAACACATGAACCTGGTTCTTGCTTTTTCTCCTGCTTCACAGTGGAAACAAATAAAAATGCAGATTAAAAGCAGAGGTTACTTTTATATGCATCAACAAACTATTTGACAAACTACTTAAAAAACAACTGTTTGAGAAATAAGTTTCTTACACTGAATTAATAAACTAATAGAGCAATTATAACCCCAGAGTGCTATAGTACAAACAGGGTATACTTGGACCAAGCACTGAATTTGATTATTTTTATTATTATTACTCCTTCCCTCCCAGTATCAATCTCTCTAGTTAGAGACAGCAGTTGCTTTCTAGGTAAGTGAATGCTGTTGGTTAATGTCAAACTAATTCCAGCTTAAATCATGTAGTTGCCACACAAATAACTGCTTCTTCATTACATCTTCTTACCTGATCTCAGCAACTGAAGTGAGAATATTTGCAAATCACTGCACATCAACAGGATAAGTATGACTGCTTTGAGTTGTGCCAATGAATTTAGAGAACTTGCTGAGACTTGTTCAAACACATAAGGTCAAATAATTCAAGAAGGCAAATAAACATGCACATCAGCATGGAGAAGAATGAAATACCTCATGCTGCTGTATCCAAATAACTGTATTACAATAAGCCCATTGCGATGTCATACAAACTGTAATGGTTCATATTTGTTGTATGCAGACTTTGACTCTCTGTGACCCAGTTCTTATCTGACAGTCTCTTATCTCTCTGGTCCTAGGCATAAATATATTATTCAGCCAGAGTTAATCTTTACCCTATTCTGGTATTTCAGATTTGGCTGATATGTAGGGCAAAGCTGGCAGTAAACTCACAAAACTCTTGGCAGATTCTGGCTTAAATGGTTGAAATAATATATTAAGGCCCTAGGCAAGTCATTTCTGAGAAGCCATTGCACCAGATAAAGACACTCAAACCCTCATAGGACAGAAATGGATGCAGGATGAGGAAGATTTCCTGTAGCCCCTTGAAAAGTCACCTTTCATGCATGACAGTACTGTTTTATACCTTTCATAGTGACAGAATATAGAGATTCCTAAACCCATCAAAAACATTGTAAAACAAAAAGCAAAAACACGGCATACAGATATATATTCACATGTCTTTAGAGTGCTAGCTTGGTATCAAGTTAGGGTCATTTTTAATGTTTGGGGTTTTTTTGTGTGGGGTTTTTTTTTTTTTTTTTTAATTAGTATTATTATTACTATTATTGAGCATTTTCATTTTTGAGCAGTGACTTCATATTTTTTCCAGAAAAAAAGAGTAGTTTTGACTCTTGTCTATAGTTGTTAACCATAATATGTTTTATAATATTTAAACTAATGCTCGGGGAAATATTCTGATGAAGAGGAAAGAACACAGTCTAAAATTTTCAGGGTTACATTGAGCCAAGATATTACAACTCTATTTAGGAAGTGTCTATCTGGTGTTACTGAATATATACTTAACACAGACACCGGAGCAAAAGGAGTTATAACCTGAAGTCATAACTACAGTTATAACCGGAAGTTAATAAAATCAGTTTTATATTCCTTTTATTTTTCCCTTGAAGGAGGGAAAAAACATAGTAGCAGCAGTATGAGGGACTGTAGAGTAATTCCTTTTGGTCTCACTTACTAAAAATATGAGGAAAAATTTGGGATTTTCTAAGCTAAATATCAGTAGAAGGGCTAACTATTTTTCTTTTCAGAAGTATATGAAGTCTGTATTTGGTTACACCTTTTTTATTTTCCAGTCTGAAATGAAAAAGACTTCAAATAGGAGAAAGTACAATAGAAAGACACATGTACACTGCATGTAGAGTGGCTATGTAATCTGAATGGATCAAAGATTTCCCACCATTATATTAATGTAAAAAAACACAGACTAAATCAAAGTAACAAAATTGACTTTTGAAACTCTCTTTCCTTCCTCCCCTTCAACCCACACATCCTCTTCACTGCCACTTTTGCACAATTCACATGTCTATTCATCTCCCTCAGTCTGTCTTTCAGGGTTCATTGGAGCATCCTTGTGAACAGCTGCAGCTGATGTCTCAAGCTATGATCTTGGACAGAGTGCTCTGTGTGCCCTCGTGTACCCTTTAAGGATGCTTTAGGGTGGTAACAGCAAACACTTCAAACTGGTGTCTGCACACTACAGAAAAACAGCTTCAGGCTCAGATATTTTCCCATTTATGAACAAAGAGCTTTACAGTTGATGGAATAAAGGAGGCAACATGTTTTTCCCAACTTGCAGAGATCTTTGGCTGTTCTTTTATTTCACTAACACATCACAAGATCTAGAAGAGTTAGAGACAGCTACCGTGATCATTTACTTCCTTACTGTATTTTACTGTTCCAATATAGTTCTTTGACAACCATTGCTACAAAATATAGGATCTTCATCTAAGACTTGTCTAGTCTGAGATATAATATGTCAGTATACACCTAAGAGGAAAAAAAAGTTATCTAGTAATATTTAGTTCTGCATCATTTTCAAGGATAAGATGCTAGAAAAAAAAAAGTTAAAATAAACTCAACTCAAATGAAAGAAACATTTTAACTCAAGGAAAAATCTTTTCTGCAGCAATCTAAGGTACTTCCAGTTTTCCAGTATCTCAAGACAATGTATATTTAGGAACATTAGTGTATTGTTGATTAAGATGTTTAAACTTTCTTTGAACATTAAAAAAGGTATTGAACATAATTTTCAATTAAGGAAGAAGAAAATGCATTCTAATATGGGATTATTAGAAATATTATAAAAATAATATTCTCTGCCTTTCATTAAATACTGTGTGACCTTGAATATTATTTTGTGCTTCTGTCCTCTTTGAATGTCTTAGAACAGTCAGATTTTGAAAAGATGACCACAGCAGTGACTGTGGCCAACAGATGTGGGCACAACAGGATCTCTATAGCTATACACACACAGGGTTGTACACTAAATTTTTCTGAGCACAGAAACTAGACATGTTCAAAACTGGATGCATGCCAAGCCATAACTAAGTTAATTTTTTTTTTTCTTATCCTTTAATGACAAGACAAAAACTCCACAAAAAAACCCAAAAAACAAACAAACAAACAAACAATTTTGTCTTTTGGCCACAATTACAAAAGGAAGTTGTCTTTTGTATAAGCAGTGACATTAAGTATGCAAAGCTCTTATTATTTTTTAATAAACATTTTGTTTTGTCATGGATTTCTGCATGGAATTGACTTCTTGTTTTCATTTTCTTGTTAATTTCGAATTCTGGAGGGTTCAGCTGGATTATCTTGATGTATAAGGAACTTCACCTAAACACTTCACAATCTTCAATTACTTTATTTATGAGATCCTTGTGGCTGAAATCAATATCTGACTGCATATTTGACTTAATGTGCAGATGCAGGCTTCTAATTAACTGTAGGCTTTTCCAGACATTTATACAGCCAAATCTTTCTCAGCAAGCTCTCAAATGACAATGCAGGCTTTGCTTTGGCACAGAGCACAGCATTGCCTGGCCTTTTTTAAGGCACAGCTATTCTGTGCAATGCAATCTGCTCTGTTAGGAACAAAGATTCTCCCAGTGAGAGGAGTCCATCCCATTGCACATGGAGCCCACAGCTGGGCAATCCTGCTGCTCTCAGACTCACGCCAGTGCAGAGCTAAATGTCTAGTGGAATCTGGTGAGCTATCCCATGCTTTAAATGTAGAAAGCAGTATTCACACAGAAAGGGTGGATGGGTGATGTGTTTGGGGCTGCCAGCTTGCTGGGGCACACAGGTGTCCTGCCACAGAGGCAGAAGTATGGGGCCATGGGGAGTTTCTCCTTAGCCTCAGACCAGAGCTCAGAACAAAGCTATGAGAGCACATGTACAGGTGTTTTTGATCATGGAAAATTAGAGTTATCCAAAACAACAATCAATAGCATACCTACTGTCTCTGATGTCCTGGAAAGCAGAAAGCTGGTTAACTATATTCCAGTTACTTAATTTCTCCAAACACTTTCCCTGAATAAAGCTTTGTTATTTTCCATCTTAGCTAGTTGCATATCATGATGACATGACTCATTTCACTGAGGAGTGTGTATTCTGTTCTCTTTCTTTGATGAAAAGACCTAAAAAGGATTGTTATTCAGTGTTAAATGCATAGATTATTTTTTTGAGGGATGTCAACAAACCTGAAAAATATAGAAAGTTGCCAGCCTATTGAAAATAACAATGTTAATATTGTGAAATGCATTGTGATGTTACAGGCATCTTCCTAGAGCTCCTTCAGCATGTGTATGGCTGATGGCCAAGCTAGCCATCCTCCGCATCCAAACCCATTAAAATTACTTGCCATGGTAAGTGCTCAGAAGACGACCAAACAGCTGACCTTGTGCTCATCACCTCCTGTATCGCTTACACTACTTTATAATAGCTCCACTAAATGACCATAAGGCTGCCTCTAGTAATATCTACGTTTGGAGTACTGGTAGACAATAAGTTATCCATGGGACAACAATGTACCTTGTGGCCAAGAAGGCCAATGGTATTTTGGGGTGCTTTAAGAGGAGTGTGTCCAGCAGATCGAGGGAGGTTCTTCTCCCTCTCTATTTGGCCCTGGTGAGACCTCATTTGGAGTATTGTGTTCAGTTCTGGCATCCCCGGTTCAAGAGGGTCAGGGATCTACTTGAAAGAGTCCAACAGAAGGCTACAAGACTGATTAAGGGACTGGAACACATACCTTATAAGGAAAGGCTAAGAGAACTGGGGTTTTTCAGTCTAGAGAGAAAACTGAGGGGTGAACTAATTAATGTCTCTAAATACATGAGGGCAGGACATCAAGAAGACAGGGACAACCTCTTTTCACTTGTACTCTGTGATAGAATGAGGGGTGATGGATTCAAACTTAAACACAGAAAGGTCCACTTTAACATGAGGAAGAACTTTACTGTGAGGGTTACAGAGCACTGGAACAGGCTCCCAGAGAGGTTGTGGAATCTCCTTCTCAGAAGACTTTCAAGACCTGTCTGGATGCCTTTCTGAGTGATCTGCCCTAGTTGTTTTTGCGGTTTTTTTGGTCCTGCTTTGGCAGAGGGGTTGGACTCGATGATCTTCGGAGGTCACTTCTAATCCCTAATATTCTGTGAGTCTGATTCTGTGCTATGCAAGGCTTTATTTTGAAAGACAAGTAGCTCCAGAACGAAATGGACTATGATTTTAAAAGGCTGGAAAGTAGCTTACTGCAATTAAAATCAAGTGAATCCAGAGCTGTCTCAGAAGATGTGTTGTGCCTGGGGTGATCAGATCCCATGATGGAAGACATATGCATTTGTCATTCTGAAAAGGAGATTAAGTGAACCCGGGGAACACCAGCTCTGTTCTTTTCCTTCCTCCTTCCTTCCCTTAAACCAAATTGCTGAAGTAATAGTACATTTCTTAGAATGCTTGATTACTCCTTTTCTGTCACTTTCACCTAGGAAGAAAATGTCTTATCTACTTTGTCAGAGCTGTTGCTAAGGAACATCTGAAGAAATGTATGAAGTCAACGTGTAACAAAAAATGGCCTGCATTTCAGTTTCTGTATTGCTGTGCTCACACTCGACTCAAGAGGCAGGTGTGGAAAGCAGGTGTTTAGTTTGACTTCACTTCCTGCATCTGGTGCAGCTTGTTTGGTGACTTGCTTACTGCCCAGTCTTAGGAAGGACAAAAAGCCTCTCACATACCTTTGGCTTCCCAAGAGCCTCTCACAGCAAGGCTAACCAGTCCTTTGAGGCATTCTGGTTTAAACTCATTTGCCAGGCTGCTGGCATGGAGTGAACCCCAGATATCATGTCCAGACTTGACTTTCTGGCTCCTCACAAAGCTGTGCACCTGCCAGTCCTTTTTGGGAGGAGTAAGTGGAGTAAGGGAGCTCAGCCACTCCTGGATGACATGGTGCCCACTGGACCTTGGCCATTAAACCTTTGACATGGTTTTGGATCCTGCACAGGTAGACAAGAACATACATCCTCCTTTCTTTCCTGCTAATTCCTCATAATACAGGAATTTAAACAGGACTCATTTGGGTTGCGAAGTATCCAATTATTCTTCCACTGAAGTGCAAAAATGTTTTAACACTGCCCCAGGTACCATACCTGTGAAAACTCACGGGAAAAAGTCCTATGTGATTTCCTCTCCTCAGGAAGAATGATACAGCCCTTTAAAATGAACAGTTGTGTAAAATTAGGAAGGCCCTAAATGTCAGTGAAATGCACAACTTCCTTGTTGTTCCTAACCTTTTAGCTATCTTCACACCATGAAATGTACATAAAAGACTTCATTAAAAACTACCACAGCTTTGACCTGCAGAATACTGACTTACTCTATTTTGTTCAACAAATGGATCTCACAATCAGCGACAAAAGCAAAAGTGACTCAAATAAATAATTATATGTATATGGTACTTTCAGAAAAAAACAACAAAACAAAATAAAACAAGATCAAATAAAAAAAAAAAAACCCAAACAGCCTGCTCTGGGAGAAAAGCAAATCAATTGATCAATCAAGAAACCAGGATGTTCTTCAGAAAGCACTTGTACTTCCTTTACTAACAGCAGTGAACCATGGAAGAATGGGAAGTTTTAACTTCCACTTGTAAAGAGAATGGGACAAAAATTGCATCAATAGATAGATCTCTCCCCTGAGTTTTCATACAGCCCTCTGTTTTCATCAATTGCAAACAAGTAATTGAGAGGTGTATCACTCTAAATTCTAAAAAAGTTTATGAGTTCCATCAAATCTTTCCCCTGCTGCTAGATCTCTGACAACCCTCTGTGACTGAACATGTTGCCCTAGAGTAAAACTGATTTAGAAAGGACCTAGCACTTACACTGTCACAACTGTAATTACATGTTCCCAATCTATAAATTGCCAAGATAGTACCTTTAACTTGAGTCTTGTTATCTGCAAATTTGCCAAAATGATGCATTTGTAAAGTGAAGAAAATGAGCATGAAAAGCATCAAATAGTAATACTTTTCCAGGTCACAGGCTCTTTAACAGTGAGCTTCCATAGCTTCTTATCTCAGCAAATGCTCGTGTCTGTTGCTACAAATGGAGCCAGGCTGTGCAGTGCAGAAAGCTAAACCAAGAAAGGTTAAACTACTTCAGAAAAGTTGAAAATAATGTTCACTGCAAATCACTCAATAAGCTGTTCTAACTGAGTTTGTGGAAGGTACTGCAGATATGGGCAACATAATTTGCATAAGTTTACTCCCATTAATATATCTTAATGTATACTAAGGTTTAACTGAGGCATTTATTTATTTTTTTATTTCATCTTGTATTATTCAATATTACTTTGATTTTGTCAATAGTTACAATTTTTTCCAATATCTTAAGTTCCAGCATGAAGTAATTCATGGCTAGTTTATGAATCTGCTTTTTCAGGATTCTCATTTGGATGTTTTCCTGCTGTTGTGTTTCCATTCCTGTCCTTCTCACCTCCAATTGCCCTCCCTGAACTAGTCCTTGAAACAGTAATCACACCTGAATCTCAGCTTTTGTTTTCCTGGGAAATACATGATAAACTCTTTAAACTTCCTCTTATTAACAGCTATTCTGTTCTCACTTCATTGTTGTAGACCTTAGCTGCTTCTGCGGCAGTACTGGTTTATTTTTTAATGTGTCTTAGCAGGACAGTATACATATTCACCCTTATGCATAACTCATATGAAATTAATCTAATTACATGTCAAATGTCTGATAGACATCATATGGATTTGAGATCAGTTCTAACTTAGTAACTGTCACAATCTGGTATTCGGATACGTGGCAATTTTTTATAAAGGTGATCCCAAATGGTGAAATTAAGACACAAACGAGGTCAAATGTCACGTGCACAACAAACTTTTATTAGAGTAACACAGCAAAGGTCCCTAGACTGAATAGGACAGGCAGGAAAACAGAGACAGAAAAGAGGAGAAAGCAGAGAGATAGAGGACAGCAAGCGAGAGAGCATAGTTACCACCCACGGTCCAGCGATGTCGTCGGTGGGGAAGTGGTTCCTGGTGGAAAAGTACTTCTTCGGGTGCACCCATAGAATCCCAGACTTTTATACAGTTCTTGCCCACTGCCCCCCCACTTTTCTTTCTGGAGTAGGGAAAAACTCCTACCTTCTCTGCGCTCCTCCGGGATAGGAGGCGGGGGGGGGGGTAAGTACGGCTCTGGGTCAAGTCTTGCAGATGGTCTTTTTTGGGATAACGAAGGGGAGGATGAGACGACTGACACCACAGGTTTAATTTATTACAGGGGAGCATCCTGCTCCCAGAGCCAGCTACAGATCTCTTTAGTCCATCAACAGATGTTGTTTCTCAGATGTCACAAGACACACAGCAGGTATCTTGCACTTATCTCTTGGATAGTTCGAGACAGGAACTATAAATTCTGAATGCCACAGTAACCACTACACAACTTGATCAGCTAACACTGTATATGTTTCTGTAACTTTTTATGTAGAATGCTTTTCTTCTGAGTGCAGCTGTTGTGACCTACCCGTAGGCCACCATTTATATATCATTTTCTCTATGTTTGATGACTGAGAAAGTGTTTAAAAGATACTGAATTTCTAATATCAAATATAAATATAGTCTATCGATCCTCATACGTATACTAAAACACATCATTTTGAAATTCATCTAGTCCTTTATTACAGGCTTTTGTAATTTCTCGTAATATCTATCTTTATTGTTTTTTTCCCAGTCTTAACTTCACAGATACCCCTTGCAAAAATTACTACATTCCTCATTCAGTTTTTGTGTGAATTGCTAATATCAAATCTTTACAGTTTCTACTTTCCTTTCAATTGTTTAATTTTTTTACTAGAGCAGTAGACATGTCACATTTTCCTTTATTTTTTACAGTCTTGTCATATTAATGCAGGTCATAAAGATTCTGTGCAGTGTACTGATTCAAATGTCTTTTGCCACATATATGACCCCCCAAAACAAAATCCTTCCAATGTTGAGTACATGGGTATTTTTATCGCAGGCTTCACATACATGATAGTTCCTCCTTGTACACCAAGGTATTCAAACTTCTTTGGGTGTTTTCTTACTCATTATATGGTCTGCCTTGATCAGCTGCTAAGCGTCTACATGAAAATGCAAAAAGTCATTATTCATAGTGCAACTGAAAGTAATAAACACACAGAAATCTGATCTGTGGTCTGAAATCTTATAATACATTGAGGACTGCTCCTACCATCATATTACCTTTTGTGCTGAAAAACACCCATGTGTCACACCAAAGTAGACTAGTTCTAGATATTTCTGATTTAAAACAGTTGGAATAATTTGTATGCAAGGGACAGAAAAAAAGCCGAGGTTTTGGGACAAAGGAGAAACCTGTTTTCCTCATATATTCACAGTGTTCAAATTCAGTGTCTGGCTCAGAGATATCTGAGCCCATGTTTGACAAGTCTGATTTATCTCCATTAATTAATAACTGTCTTGTTTCACCACTGAGTAATTCCATTTCTAGTTCAATGAAGTCACCCACAGAATATCCAAAATGTGTTTTTGTTTTGTTTCCTTTAATTAACTAATTAATTAAACTAAACTAACCAAAACATTGTTATAGAAATAGATCTATCACAGAATAATATTTTTATCTTAATTCACATTTTTAAAGCTTCATGAAGTATCACCTTTCAATCTTCTGCCCAATTCTGCTATATTATCACTAGTTACTCACACTCTGAAAGGAGCTATGTTAGCATGGTTTCACATCCTTCTAGATTACCCCTAAACAGCAGCAATTGCAATCAAGCCTGGGTGCCTTGATGCACACTCCTCCAGACAGAGTAGTACCAAAACAGAAACTATCCAATCAAGATGCTACATCAACCAGCAGCTACCCTGGGGAACAGGGGTGGATAGGGTATCATTCCCATCCATCCTCAGGTGTACATACTCTATTCAAACCACTAATGTGCCTGATCCAGTTCATTAAAAAAAAACAAAAAACAAAAAAAAAAACAAAAAAAAACCAACACAAAAAACCAAAAGCAACAAAGCAACCACAACCCAAAGCCCAAGCCCACAAACCCGTTATAAATGAAGGAGAGTGACGGTCCTGTTTTCAAACACAGGGGAAGAGGAGTCTCCTCTCACTCCCCCTTGCATCAGAAGTGGGAGGCTGGGGTTGACATTGCTCGGCTGCCCTTGAAGCCTGACTGAGCCCCACCTCACACAAAAATGCCACAAGGACTGGCTTACTCCAAACTAGGGCAACTCACCTGTAACTCTGTGTCATGTGAAACTTCATGGGATGGCAACAGTTGAAGATTTTATCTAGTGATGGTCTGATGTATGTTATATACTTGATGAATTAACTTCCTGAATCTGGACTATCTTAATCCTTGGATGCATGGTGTTGCTTTGGACACTGTTCATTTCTGGGTGTAAGGACATATCCTAATGTCTGATCCTAAGCAAGTGAGGTCTTTTATAGGAGACAGATTTAAATACACACATCAAAAGATTTTTAACTCCACGAAAAAGAGAGAGGTTCTCTAAAAGCTTTGCATTTCTGTAAAGCCTCTGATTCAACCATGAATGCCATACCCATTGTCTGATAACACAAAAACCCTTTCTGTAAAGAACAGGAATAGAACTATTGCTAGTTGATTCAGTTCCAAAGTTGGCATCCAGAGCTTATAAACATTTATGCATGTCTTAATGAAAATGCTGATAGCTCCATGTTTTAGAGTGACTTTGCATCAGATAATTGTACATCTGAAATATAACATTATGCTCCTCCAGACTACATAATTAATTCTAATATCAGCACACAAAAGGCTAAAAGTGAGCCCGCCTGAAGATACTTTGTTACTATGATTATGACAGGGAAGAGAGAATGCTGACTTGACTCATTCTTCCATTTCTTTCTGTGTGAGCAGGAACCATGACTGCTAATGGAGCTGCACTCCCTCTTTAAATGGACTTATTGTTTGGTTTTCTGAAGGAAAAGGATGAAAGGAAGAAAGACTAGCTACCTTTAAAGCATTCCATAACCACCATTGTTATTCATTTCTTTTGTTTTCATACCAAGATTTCAATGACTCATGCTCTCTGCTATCATTTCAGGTCTCCTTATATTTCTTCTAGTCCCTCACATGAATTATAGAGAGCTATATGCTAAGAAAAGGCTAGAACCTATCCAATCAAGATGCTACATCAACCAGCAGCTACCCTGGGGAACAGGGGTGGATAGGGTATCATTCCCATCCATCCTCAGGTGTACATACTCTATTCAAACCACTAATGTGCCTGATCCAGTTCATTAAAAAAAAACAAAAAACAAAAAAAAAACAAAAAAAAACCAACACAAAAAGACAAAAGCAACAAAGCAACCACAACCCAAAGCCCAAGCCCACAAACCCGTTATAAATGAAGGAGAGTGACGGTCCTGTTTTCAAACACAGGGGAAGAGGAGTCTCCTCTCACTCCCCCTTGCATCAGAAGTGGGAGGCTGGGGTTGACATTGCTCGGCTGCCCTTGAAGCCTGACTGAGCCCCACCTCACACAAAAATGCCACAAGGACTGGCTTACTCCAAACTAGGGCAACTCACCTGTAACTCTGTGTCATGTGAAACTTCATGGGATGGCAACAGTTGAAGATTTTATCTAGTGATGGTCTGATGTATGTTATATACTTGATGAATTAACTTCCTGAATCTGGACTATCTTAATCCTTGGATGCATGGTGTTGCTTTGGACACTGTTCATTTCTGGGTGTAAGGACATATCCTAATGTCTGATCCTAAGCAAGTGAGGTCTTTTATAGGAGACAGATTTAAATACACACATCAAAAGATTTTTAACTCCACGAAAAAGAGAGAGGTTCTCTAAAAGCTTTGCATTTCTGTAAAGCCTCTGATTCAACCATGAATGCCATACCCATTGTCTGATAACACAAAAACCCTTTCTGTAAAGAACAGGAATAGAACTATTGCTAGTTGATTCAGTTCCAAAGTTGGCATCCAGAGCTTATAAACATTTATGCATGTCTTAATGAAAATGCTGATAGCTCCATGTTTTAGAGTGACTTTGCATCAGATAATTGTACATCTGAAATATAACATTATGCTCCTCCAGACTACATAATTAATTCTAATATCAGCACACAAAAGGCTAAAAGTGAGCCCGCCTGAAGATACTTTGTTACTATGATTATGACAGGGAAGAGAGAATGCTGACTTGACTCATTCTTCCATTTCTTTCTGTGTGAGCAGGAACCATGACTGCTAATGGAGCTGCACTCCCTCTTTAAATGGACTTATTGTTTGGTTTTCTGAAGGAAAAGGATGAAAGGAAGAAAGACTAGCTACCTTTAAAGCATTCCATAACCACCATTGTTATTCATTTCTTTTGTTTTCATACCAAGATTTCAATGACTCATGCTCTCTGCTATCATTTCAGGTCTCCTTATATTTCTTCTAGTCCCTCACATGAATTATAGAGAGCTATATGCTAAGAAAAGGTGGGGGATGCCTTAGTTCACCATATTGGATTTTTCACATGCAGAAGGCTGATGAGTTTTTCCACCCACCTTGTTACACATTGAAGAATAGTGTTTGAAAGAGGCTTAAACAACTCCTGTTTTTTGTAAAGTGAGTCAATGAGTATGAAGTTTCATATTATCACACAAAGGATGTAGCTTTCTATAATGAAAAGCATAACCATTGTCTTTTATATGGCTATTTCAGAAATTAATGTCAAGTATTTGTCAAAAACAGATCTGATATATAATGTACTTGTAGGTCAAGAGTTCAGCTCTCCCCTCTGTAGAAAGAGACAAAGGCTGAAGTCCAAAGGACAATTTGTACATGTAAATTGAGAACATTTTATTTTTCAATGCTCACAATTCTCACACATCTAGTATCTTTACCGTGTGGCACCATCACAATGCCAGTGCTGAAGTTCTCAAGCACCCAAAGATCTGTACCTTTTTGTTCCAGAAGTGGCAGCATCTTAGTAACTTTGAAATCACTTAGTCCCATCAGGAACCCAGGAGTTCTTCACCCATATTTCAACAGGGTTCAGGTTGAGAACAGCACTCCTGAGCAACATTTCATGGGGAAAGCAAGAAATGCAGCATCAGCATCTTTCTTTCACTGCAGCACTTCATGGACTGACAGGAGGGCCCTAAGTAAGGTTGGTATTCAACTCCCTTCCCAGCTTCAGAGTGACTCTCACTGACAAGGAGAGATGGTCAGTATAATAACTTAATGCATTTATTTGAGAGTTTGGGGAATGAGAAGTTGTTCCTTCCAAATATTTTTTTTAAATATACATCAGGCCATCACTAGATAAAATCTTCAAGTGTTGCAGTCCCATGAAGTTTCACATGACACAGGGTTGAGGTGAGTGATTGACAGTTACCCTAGTTTGGAGTAAGCCATAGACCAGTCCTCTTCCCCTGTGTTTGAAAACAGAAGCACTGTTCCTCTCCTTCATCTATACTGGGTTTGTGGGTTTGGCCTTTCGAGGTTGTGGTTGCTTTGTTGGTTTTTTGAATGAACAGGATCAGGTACATTAGTGGTCTGAATACAGTATATACACCTGAGGATGGGTAGGATTGATATCCACCCCTGTTCCCCAGGGTAGCTGCTGGTTGATGTAGTATCCCCTTCCTCAGTCTTTCCAGGGTTCCTGCAGGGGCATATTCTTCAATTGCTTTGGCTGGGCAAGGGTGGTTAACAGGATATTGTGTTTTCATGGTCCTTACCCCCAGTCACACCTGTCGACACACAGTGGGGAGGCAACTCTCTCACCATCTCATTAATGTAGGTCACAAAGCTGTTCAGCATCACATCCCCAGTGAGATAAAGGCCACTTGTGGCTTCTGAAATGCAGAGTATCAAACTTTGTTGTCATACAAGTGCAGGCACAGACATCCTCCATCAGTCCACTCCCAAAGAACAGGCTCCTGATAAAGAGGGGCCTCAAGATGAAACAGTGATTAAACACACAGTGTAACATTTTATTTCATCCATGATTGTTTCTATGAAAAACTGTATGAAAGTGACAGTGACATTGACAAGGATTATCAACGTGATTATACTGAATAGAGAATTAATTAATCATTGACATTTGTAAAAAAAAAAAAAAGTCATTGAAATTCTATTAATTCTTTATTAACATAATGAAGAGATCATATTTGCACTCTCTGGCAATCAGTGAAGCATCTGGGATGCACTCCAGTGTCAAGGAACTAAACTGAAAAACAGAAGGTTTTTGATTTTGAAAACAGGCTATTTTGCTTTTTTGATGTGTGACACAGACTTTTTTTTCAACAGTTCAGTATTTATTTGTGTCTTTCAGATGATAACGGGTAAAAGTCAAAATATTGCAAGTGGCAAAGTGAAAGGGCTTTGCTACATTAAGGGAGTAAATGGAACTAGAGGTATGTAGGGTAAAACTAGTAATTTTCTCCATTACTTTCTATTGGTAGATCTCAGAGTATTTTATTACAGAGTGGCAAAAGTGACAACAGAAGTGAAATGTTGTTCCCTTAGATATGTAGCAAAGCTAAGACCTGAAGTCTGAGCTCCTGTGCTCACTGCTTTTGTCCAACTAAACTGTGTTCCTTAAGCTGGCCCTGACTTAAATGCCATTTTCAAAATTAACAGGTTACTTTGACCCTCAGTCATTACTGAAGGAAAAAATATTGACTTAAGTACTATAATTAACTATAATCACAGCATACAGTAACATAAGCATAGAAACTGGTATCTCATGAACTTGCTGCTAGAATGCTGGCAAAGCTAAATACCTGCAGTCAGAAGGAAGGCAGAATCAGCAGGGTAATTGCTTGCTGTCTGGGTGCAGTCACAGTTACCATCCACTGCTCCCTGAATTGTAATTTCACATTTACTTAAGGTGTAACCAGTCAGCAAATCCTGCAGCTCAAGGTCAGGAGCTGCTTCACAAAGTGAATGGTAAATGATCCCATGGAGCCTGTTGAGCAGTATTCCCTGAACATCCAATTGAAACTGGTTTTGAAATATCAGCAATTCATGAGAACCTTATAATTTTTCACATCACAGTAGGATATGCTTTATGTGACATTTTTCTGGTCCCTCAGATGTCTGGAAAATCAGTGAAAAGCTGAATAGAAAATAACAGCTGGAACTCCCCTACAAGGAGTCTTGAGCCAAGTGTGACCAGTGGTGTTAGTTACAGGGCTGTTGGCTCTTTTTAAAATCCACAATGGCAGTAGAAATTTATAGTCTATATATCTTTGTGTTTCAGCTGCTATATTGAGATGTAATCCAGATGGTGGACAGGCTGGTGAACCTCAGCTTACCAATAATAGACGTACCACTCCCAGCTTTCTTTTAGGACATTGAGTAACCAGCTTGTAGTACTAGCAGGGTCCACAGGCTTCAAACTCAAACTTCCACATATATATATATATATATATATACAAATGTATAGGTACATACTCTGTGTTAGATATGTAATACACAGAAAGCAAAAACACTGCTGCGTTATGAAGAGGATTTTTGTTTCTTTCTTTCTGAGACTTACGCAGTTCTGTTTGGATTTTATTTTGTTTGATATTTTCTCCTAAGACTATTGCAAAGCTTTCTGGAGTTTTTTGGATATAGAAAAAAATATGTATGGCCTTCTGGATGACTTTGAGCAAAATTCATTCCCTTATCTTGTTTTTCCCATTTAAAAAAGAGGGAAATAACACCGTGCTTATTTGCAAAGTGTGTGTGTATGTGCATCTGCTAGGGTAGAAAATATTTGTATCACTGGGATATCCACATTACTGACTTGCAGCTTTACCACCTCTGGGTAATACATCCATTCCTGTCTCACACTGGCAGAAGTTCATCACACTGTGTTAGCACACCTGCACACATGCAGTTACATGCCTGCACAGCAATCTGTAGGAAGAGATTGCTACAATTGCATGGCTAAGCAGGCACCAGCCAGGAAAACCACATGATGGCCATACAAGCATTCAGGCAGAAACAGAGTCCCGGCAGCAGCCTTGAGCAATTCAAGCTTCATTTCAGCAGCTACTGGTAGCTAAGATCTTCAGGCAGCTTGGGTGGATGGCAGCGCTGACTCTCACTGGGGAGGGAAGGCAGCAGCTGCAGCAGCCCTGGCTGAGCACAGCCCAGGGCAGGGCCATGGCCAGCCTGACCAGCACCTCAGGCAACAGGTCTGGCAGCCGGTGCAACATGTCCCAGAGCAAGGCAGCCTGTTCAGGGCAGACTGGCAAATTATGTCTATCAGCAGAACATTTACCATTGCAGTGTGATTTGTTGGATACTCACCAGCCCTCATTTCCTTGTGTGGCCCCTCTGCTGATTCCCACTTGTGTTCATTCTGGCTGTTGGCATGATACCTAAAGAAGGTTGTTCCCTCTCCTCATGATCTTGTGCCCTTCTTCTTCTGTGAGCACAGTCAGGGCTTAACCCTTGACTGAGTTTCCCAAGTTGCTTTAGGATAGTTTTCACTTCTGTGCTTTCAAGAAAAACATAGGTCATTGTAGCCTAGAGATGAAGATGATTTTCTATTACATTTTACCACTGCACAGTTTTGTCAGGAAACATAGGTCTGCCCTGCAGAAGTGGATGTGAGGAAAGGGTGAGGTGGAGGCAAAGTACAAATTATAGTGGTATATTATATATTATTAAAGAGTCTTTGGATAAACCTTTCCTTTGAACTGAAACTTTGCATTTCTATTTCAAGACAGAGACAATTGTTTTTGTAATGTATTCAAAAGAAAGTAAGTAAAGAAATTAACTTTGGAAGTCAGGTCAGTGCAACAAAGGTAGAAAGAATCAGGGCTTTTTGTACTTCAAACTTGTCAATGAAAATGGCTCATTTCTTATTCAACAAGTCTTAGAGCATTTATTTTCTACAAAATAAAATGCCATTTCTTAAAAAAATATATATATATTCCAAAACTGAGTGAATGTAGCAGTGATAAAAGTGAAGGAGTAATGTTCAATATGATACAGCCCAAAGTCAACCACCTACTTACTAGAATCTGAGCAAAGCTTCCTGTGGGTACACTGTGAATACTCTGGGGTTATCATCACTGCAATTCTACATCCTTCTGTAATCCTATCTACCTACCCCACTGAAGGGCCACCTAAGGGACTCAGGCACCAATTTGCACATCAAAGTGTTTTTCTGCAGGTATCCCTTCCACACATGGCTACAGAAAACTAGTTCTCACAACCAAATTCCCAGAGATGCAGAAGAACAGCAAGGAGGGTTGCTCTGAATCTTTCCTCTTTCTATTCGATGTTTACGTTGCCTTTCTGCTTTAACCAGTATCTATTCTTCTTTGTTAGGAAGTAAGGAAATTATGTCTTCTCCTTTGTATCATCAATCTTAAAAACATTCCAGGTTACTCAGCTAGTAACACCTAAGGAGAGAGATAGTCTCTGAAAATTGGATAGAGTTGCCCTGAAAACTGGGGGACTTTTCCTTCAAAATCTACACTCTCAGCAAGATGTTCAAACAAGAGGATATCACAAACAATATTTCTGTTTCTTATTATTGCTGTGTTTGTTATTTCCCTTTTTCCCTAAGATGATCCTGCGTTATTTTCACACACCTCATTAAACAGTTTCTAAAGCTTTATTTTGCTTTGTGAGCAACCACAAAGTTGCACATTCTCAAAGCTGCTTTTCAGAAGCCTCTGCTCTTTAGCTCCCTTCAGCTTTTATTTTTGTTTATGGCTTGTGGGTTTATTCAGACCTTCCTAAACATTAAAAAATAAAAAATAAAGAGATGCATGCCATGCTCTAAAGTTAAGACAGTCATAGCTAATTCTGTATCAACTTACAACTTAAACTTCTGGAAAAATGAAGCATCCACCCTCTCGTGAAAAAAATTGCAAAAAAATGAGGTTACTTAATACATTACACTTTTTTTTATGTACTCTGAAGGATCATTTCCAAAGTCACTGTGTACCTCCAAGTTGTTACTAAGTAGAGCAGATTTTTTAGGGTTTTTAAACTCTGTACTTTGATGTATCAGTCACATTTAGGCTTCATTCATGCACGTGATATGTTAAGTCTATAATTGAAAAAAATTACCTGCTATTCTAGAGACAAATAGGAATAATTTTATCCATCTCTAACTTTTTGCCTTTGCCACCTCTATTTTTCTCCGTGTATAGCACACTCATTCCTCAACAAAGATAAGCTTCTTTGACTATTTTATACTGAGGGGAGAAAAACCAAGCTTTTAGTTAGGCCAAGAGTGCAGGTGGCATTTTCCCTCATTTTCTTGTACCAGAGAGTTAAGCTCTTTGCGAGGTAGATGTGCCCTCCCCAGTAATGCTATAAGTCAGAGAACCAAAATGGTGCTTATGACTAACATCTCCTTATGTGCCTGTAAAATAATCAGTAGAAATTAAACATCTCAAAAGGTTACATGTGCTAATGCAGGAAGTATTACTATGAGGGCAAATACAGAAGTCATTGACATGTCTTTGTTATGTAAATACCATCTTTTGAGTTATTTTGGGAAAGCTCACACTGAAATCTCATTTCTGTCTACCATAAAACAAAAAAATCTCACTACTTTCAGAAGAAAAATATTTTCTAGTGGGTTTGATCAGCCAAAACAGAAAGGTAAGAAATACAACACAGCAACACTCTTAATTAGTGGTGTGCCTTGTCAAGGCTGCACTGACATATTGCAGCTGTCTGTAAAGTCTCCATCATCCTAACACAGATGCACCTACGACTTCTGAGATTTTTTCAGAGAGCTGTGTCCAAAGGCTGGGCTTAGTCAAGCTGGTTTATCTGACTTACCAGTTTGCGGAGAGGCATGAAAGTTCCTTATCTCCATGCTTCTGTTTGTTTGCCCTCTTTAATGAGATGAAGATTTTTAGAGAAATAATATTTTCACTTTCCTTTTCTCTGTGAAGAATCCAGTGTAATTTGGGTTGTTATATAGACTACAACACACCGGTCAATTAGAGGTATTGTCTTCTCTTTACTTGCTTACTAATCTTGTAGAGAAATCCTGTATCTGAAGATTGATTTCTGAAATTTAAATTCTTCTCAGTACTTTTAACCTGGACAGGTCCTAATGTTGTTAGACTCCCCTGTTGCAAGTTCCTAAATTATCATCTCTTCAGGATCTATGCATTTACTTTACTTGTGTGACTTGTTGTAGGAAGGGGCATTCACATGGATTTCAAGCCAGGAAGAAATTTTCTTTTCACATTTTCTTTTAATCTTCTGCCTCTTCCTTTCTGTTTTTCATCTATGCCTTTAAACATAAGAACTAGTATTCAGCTCACAAGCTTTCCAAAGGTCTTTCAATTAAAACATCCGCCTTATTTTCTGCCAGAATTCTGCTGCTGAGGCACAAGTAAAATACTGCCTTTAGCTGCATGGATGAAAGACAGGAATATGAACTTAGAACCAGAGAGCTCAAAGACTACACAAACACCACTGATCTTTATAAAAGGTAAAGGAAATAAAATACAAAAATAGACACCAAGTAAAACAATGAAGACATGCTATGGATTTAAACTTGGCATATCCCTTAAAGGTAGAAGTCTCTGCAAATTACAACACAACTTTATTTCTCAGTCACCCAGTGAAGAAATGTCTGTCGAAAACCCAGAGTATATCAACTCTCCAGTCATAGCCAGGTGTCCCTTTCAGTTTGGCAGAGTAGCTGTTGTTATACAGCATGAACAGATTCTGTTTTGTAGGTCCTTTTCTCCATGTGACCCTGTGTGGATCAATAATCCAGAATTAAAAAAAAAAAGGTTATTTCATTACCTAATAAATTAGTAGAAAGCAATGAATATATAAAACATGGCCTTTTTACTTCATAGTATTTCGATCCCTATATATTTATAATTTATAATAATATGTATTTGTTCTTAAGAGTCTTTTGATTTTTACAGCCTTTTGCAGAGGGAAACTTCTGGATACTGTTCCATTTCTGGGCAGTCTAAACATCAGATTAAAGAAAAACTGGAATTTACTGAACATCAACAGAAGCTATATCCAGCATTTAAGTTTTCAAGTCCAAAATGTGTTAATGTTAATTTAGACTTACTTCATGGAGTCATTCTTTTTTTTAATAGATCCATTGATACAACATTTCCCTATTCTAATTACAGAAATCTCATTTCTATTCCTATTCAGTTGAACAGTGATTGTCTCATCAGATTAAATCTTGCAGTACGAGAATACAGTTCTTCATCAGGATTAAGAATTAAGTGAAATTTTATAAAACTGTGTGGGTCAAGTATGGTAGACACAACAGATACAAGTTACTGGTCATTTGTTGTTGGTTTCTTTTCCTGACAACACTGCATTTTTGTGTGCTATTGCTCACGGTTCTTCTTTTTTAATTGATAAAGATTCTGTAACTGCTTTGTGGCACCTTTTCAGGGCCTGGGTTAGTTTAGACAAAAACAAACATAATAATTCATTTTACAGATAGTTTTTTTTTAAAAAAAATATCTCCAATATGTGAATTTTAGTACTTAACATAAAACTAAGTATCAAATAATTTGCTTAATGTCAGTGAATGTATGTTTTAAATATGTTCACTATGAAACATATATACCTTCAAGCATTCATATAATCATAGAATCATAGAATCCTAGGGGTTGGAAGGGACCTTGAAAGATCATCTAGTCCAACCTCCCTGCCAGAGCAGGGTCACCTACAGCACATCACACAGGAACGTGTCCAGGTGGGTTTTGAATGTCTCCAGTGGAGACTCCACAGCCTCTCTGGCAGCCTGTTCCAGTGCTCTGTCACTCTCACAGTAAAAAAATTTTTTTGGATGTTCACCTTGAACCTCCTATGCTCCAATTTGCACCCATTACCCCTTGTCCTATCACTGGTCATCACTGAGAAAAGCCTAACTCCATCTCCCTGACACTCACCCCTTACATATTTGTAAACATTGATGAGGTCACCCCTCAGTCTCCTTTTCTCCAAGCTAAAGAGACCCAGCTCCCTCAGCCTTTCCTCATAAGGGAGATGTTCCACTCCCCTAATCATCTTCGTAGCTCTGCGCTGGACTCTTTCGAGCAGTTCCCTGTCCTTTTTGAACTGAGGGGCCCAGAACTGGACACAATACTCCAGATGTGGCCTCAGCAATGCAGAATAGAGGGGGAGGAGAACCTCTCTTGACCGACTAACCACACCCTTTCTAATGTACCCCAGGATGCCATTGGCCTTCTTGGCCACAAGGGCACATTGCTGGCTCATGGTCATCCTCCTGTCTACCAGGACCCCCAGGTCCCTTTCTCCTACACTGCTCTCCAGCAG
>NW_009953649.1:475855-508942 GCF_000747805.2 Chaetura pelagica
ATATATCTGTATATAATTGTATATATTTTCTTGTATGATTCATTAGTGTTTTAATTAAAGCTGTGTAGTTTAGTTTTCAATCCAGCCAAGTCTCTCTCTTTTTCTCTCTCTCCTTCCCTACCTGGGTTGGGGGGAGGGGGGATCGAGAGCATTGTTGTCGGACCTGAGTCAAACTGTGACAACAAACTGTGGGGGTATCTCTCTCTCACAGCTGACAGAAGTCGGTCCCACAGGGTGGTATCGAATGGCGCCGAAGCAGAACACCCACTCTTGAGAAAGCCATCACCTACTTGAGAGAGATTGCTGTGCGAGAGGTGATCTATGATAAAGATGGACTGACAAATCCTGATGATGTTGAGTGTGACACACAAATGTTCCGGGGGTTTGTTCAGGCTGTACCAGCAGCACATGCCCATATATTCTCCTTCATGGGATGCTTTGAAGGTTATCAAAGTACAGGTTTGGAGAGGCCTGGCAAATTGACTACAATACCTTAGTATACCTTATACACCTTAGTATTTGGGCTTTGTGTACAACACTGTGAAATAAAAATAAACTCTACCACTTGCATTATATCATTCTGCTGATAGTATTGATTTTCACAGAACCTCTAAATTTAAATGGCATATATGAATTACATATATATATGCACACATACACCAATATTCTCAATATTTTTTGGTGACCGTTCATTATAAGAAACCCTTGTATATCTATGGACATTCTTAAAGTCTTTATAGTAGTCAGAGAGACAAAGCTGTCACATGCCTATTTTTGTAGATGTTATTACTATGGTCTTTATGAACATGATGCTTTCTGACTTGAGGGCAGAGGAGGAGCAGACAAGAAAGGCACACATCATCCAGAAAATGTCTGTACCTACAGATACCTGAAAGATGCAATGGACTGAGCAATTTGCTTCAGGAATTCAGTGTTCAATAGTGAAACAGTTGCAAGCCTTATTTTATAAAAAACAAAAGGTAATTCATTAAAAAAACCTCAAACACTAAAAAAAATTAAAAATAGTCCTTGAAAGATAAAACAGTTATCTAAGGAGTATGAAATTATCTTATATTAAAGAAATACAAATAGAACAAGGTTTGAGAAAGAAAGATATTTCATGCTAGTATCAATGATACACAACTATTAACTGCCATCATTGTCAGAGGTAAGGATAAAGTCTTTCAGGGAACAGATTTGTCCTGAGTGAGGAGACATATTATATTCTGTCTTCTGGAGTACCAGGTACTGTCACCCTTCCAAAAAAGCTAAAGGAATGTGTGAAAAATACTGATCCAATATGATCAGTATTGGGAATATGGGAATTATAGTTTAACCTCTGATAGTATAGTTACAGAATAAATTGACAGTTTAAGAAGGTCCTGTCCTTCCCCTCCTTCTACAAGTCTTTGATCTTGTGCTCTTGCCTCTATCCAATACCCTATCAGTTTTGCAGAGAATTGGACAAAATTAATTTCTGAATCTAGTATAACTTTTCAAATTCATAGAATAATTTATGCTTGAAGAGACCTCTGGATTTCATCTGGTACAATCCCTAGTCATATAAATTTTTCTGGCAGAACTCACATTGCTACAAACTATCTGGAGTGATGTTGAACTAAGTACTACTGAGAGTTCCTGTCTCTTTGAACAGTTTTCTCTATCAAGTTCTGTCTGTGGGTCACCTTTCTTAAAGAGACCATGCAGAATCAACATGGTTCTGAAATAGATCCAACATGTTAGGAGTACTTCTTGTGTCTGCCAACTCAGAACTCTGTAAACAAGTTTCCTTCAAAGATTTTGCCACTTGGAACTGAGTGTAGAGAGAGGATGAGATTGGTTTCATCCTCGCATCCCTTGAGCACTAGCTTGGTAGCAAGGCACAAGCTGAACTTTTTTCACAGAATTACACCTCCTCTTACTTCTGTGCTAATTAGTCTGTAATTGCCCACTACCTATATATGAGGTGCTCTCTGCAGATTTGTCATTCTTAATGAGATTGCTTTGATAGGATCTCATTAGCAACTGCTGCCCTTCAAAGTGCAAACACTTGGAAATTCTGGCCATCAAAACCACTCAATCTCTGGTGGCCTGTACTGCTCATGCAACAGAATAAAGCAAGTGCAACATGAAATCAAGTGCCATCACTGGTTTTAACCCCTTAAACTCATGCAGATACATTCTTTTTCTTCCATCTTGCTATACCTCTTCTTGATTTATGGGGAGCATAACAGCATAAGACTTTGATAGAAGTCAAAGCTTGCTGGGGAAATTAATATCTCAAGACCACACCCTCATGTTTCATTTCTATTTATACAATACTATATATTACATAAACAGAAATCCAAAGTGATTCTATATGCAAAGTGATTCAGATGCAAGACTGAAATACGCCTCCTCTTTTTGCTTCACTTTCTTTAGTGTATTTAATTAAAATCCTCTTTATTATATATAATAAAAGAGACACTGTTTTTTTCTTTACTGTCTGTCTGTTCCAGGCCTCATACAATTGCTTCAGTTTCATGGCAGCAGGTGGGTTTTTTTCTTATGATCAGATTATGCAGCTAGTTGTCTGTATCATCAGGTAAGGAGATCCAGGACCAGCCAGGACCAGCTGCCTGCAGCTGGGCTTTTCTTATCAATCTGCATGGAAAACCTGTACTCCCAAACACATCAACACATTGAGAGACGCATTCAGAAATGTAAATGAGAACTAAAAGCGTGGTTCACTGAATAGCAGTTTAAACCTCAGCTTTTTGTTTGCTTGTGTTAGCTTTTGTAGCATCTTTCTAGAGGAACATCAGAAGCAAAGGTACATTTTAGACTGATGGATGAAGAACTGCAGTGTTTTAGTGCCTTCTTGTGCTGATGTCTGGAAGTGCAGGTAAGTGGAACCTCAGAAACTTAATTTCATTTTGCTCAGACGCAATAAAGAAGAGAATTCCCACTGCATTTTTCAGCTCTTTGCTAATAACGTCCAATAACAACCTAAAATTTCTCAGAGATAAAGTTATTTTTTCTTCAGTGACAGAAAAGCATTTTAACTCAGCAGCCACTCTAATAGCTCAAAAGAATATCTTAATATTAAAAAAATTCTCTGCTGGGAAAATGTCTTGCCTGGGATAGCATGATGCTACAGGAATTGCTCTTAGTCCCTCAGGCCCCACAAGTGTATCTCAGACTTGTACTCAGATAAAGTCAATCATGTGGAAAAGCCTCCCTGTGTTGTGCACAGGATATTTAGGTCTTTCTGGCAAGCCAACTAGTTTTCAGCTAGGGACACTAGATTGTGTCATGAAGGAGGAAGGCAGGGGTTGTGCCTACCACCACCTAGACTCACACTCTGTTTGCCCCCTCCACTCTGGTGGTGGTGCTGGTTTTATTGCAAAAGCAGTGGGTAGGAGAGAACAGTGTCAGAGCTCTGACAGGAAAGGAGGCCAGTGAGGCTCATTAATAAAACGTAGGCAAACCTCAGGCCTATATTGTAACATCACAGAAGAAAGCTGGAAGTGAGTTAGAAGGATTAAGCAAAGGGGAGCTGCACTGAATGTACAGTCTCATCACCTTGCTCCTAAAAGCAGACAAGAGGACAGCACCATTTCCTCTCAGTAGGCTCAGGATGCAGAACTTCATCCTCTCCTTTGGCCGTAGCTCTGACAGCTCCCAGCCCAGTTCCCAGTTCCCAGAGCAAGAGCTGGAAGGGGCACAAGGACAAAGTCCCTTTAGCTCCATCTTCTTTTTACTTGTCCAGATACTTGGGAAATGCAGAGAAGTTAGAAATTCACAGACTCATGTTTTCATTGCCGTGTGAGAGTAATCACTCCTTTCCTCAGATCTCTGCCTTCTTGGCTGCAATACCCAATCAGGTTTCACTCCTGGTTTCATAGGAAAGCTCAAATGTGTGGTGAAAAGGCTTAAGGAACAGAAGGCAAGTAAGATTACCAAATTCATTATTTTACTAAATCAAATTGAAATTTTCAGGTGACAGATCAATAGTGTCACTGCTTGAGAATTGTTTCTAGTCTGCAGAAGCACTTTTCTGCCTCTCTTATTATGGGAATTTCCATTTTCTCCTGAAATATTTTGCATGGAGAAACAGTAATGTAAAGATAACATACCTTTCTGAGGTATAGCATTACTGTGTACTGCATGAAATATAATGGAAAATTTAATGGCTAGGAATTATAGAAAAGGAAATATGTACTGCATCTGGAAACACAGATCAAATGCATGATCTGTTACTCTATAGAAATTATTCTCAAAGAAAATCCCAGAGGACATTCCAGTTCTTGAATTATTTTGAGTGCAGTAGCATTTTGAAAAGTAGCCTGGTAACACTGATATGTGAAAGATTGTGACTCAATTATTTCCACAGCGCAGGCACAAATTCTCAAGAAGCCCTCCATAACTGTCAACCCTGTACACTCAGCCTGAGAGCTAAGGTACATGCTAGATTATTATATTATTATCACCAGCAATAAAGATTATCCCATGTGAATTATGTCCACAGAGATACCTATGTCCCCTATGTAGCTTTACAGAAGTGCAGTTGATGGAGGCGCTGGAAACATTTCTTCTGCTGAGCCATGAGACTGAATGGATCCTACAGCTCAGCCTCTCTGCATGCAGCTTTCCAGGAGTACAAGAAGAAAAGAGCAGGAAACATAGGATCGTTTATTATTATTATTATTATTATTATTATTATTATTATTATTATTATTATTATTATTATTATTATTATTATTATTATTATTATTATTATTATTATTATTATTATTATTATTATTATTATTATTATTATTATTATTATTATTATTATTATTATTATTATTATTATTATTATTATTATTTTGGTTAACCAAGAAGAAAATTACCTTTTCATTAAAATTGATAAAGGGGATGAACTGCAGTTCCGTGTTGTGAAATGAAACTATTTTCACAGAGCCACCAAAAATTACTCTAAGTTAATTATCTTGAAGTGCAGTGCAGGAAAGAGTCACCAGTTCACAGAGCACAGACAAAAAGAGTTATTATGCATTTCCAGACCTAATCACTATTAAGTTCTCTACCAGTTTAGGATGCATTTCAGATTATGTTTTTAGGGAAACTGCTTTTAAAGGCTGCATATGTTTCATTGAGAGTATTCTGTCTCTAGTCATCCATCAGGCCTAAAGCAATCTAATCAATTAAATGCTCTTTGGAACAAAAAAAACCCAAACAATCCATTTGGGTCACTGTGTGAAATAAAAATGTCATTACTGGGGAGTGCCTTTGTCCAAACACAGAAATATGCTTCAGCCTGGAGCCAGCTTTCTGTAGGTCAAGACATAAGCTGATGTTGCTTTTGAGCAAGTTATTTTATTTTGCAGTAAAATGGACAGAGGAGATGTCAGTCCTCTTAACAGAATGTTTCTCTTCTTGCTCCAAGCAAAGCCCTAGCTACTGGCAATGAACTTCACTTTTAATATTCAGAGCATTTTATTTAGTTCTGTTTTGCACTACGATAACAAGTGGTTTCAAAACAGACCTCAATCAATCACATGATTAACTAGCTTCAATGGAACAAGTTCATCTATAGTTTTGATTCTCAGGACATATTTAAGCTAATTCCAGGTTAATGGCAAGATAAATTAAGCACTTACAGTTTTAGATGCATTACAGAATAATTCAGGTGAGAAAAATAATGTCTTCTGTTGTTTAGTATTGAGCAAGATCAATCTTAGAAACATCTGCAGTAGCTTGAGTGTGTTTGTGTAGGACTAGCTGTTAACCAGACCTTGGTATCTGTGCTCTTTTAAATCTTACATTCCAACCCAGTAGAGGGCAATAGAAGTATATGATCAAAAGCCAATGTATTATCTGAAGCCAAAGATTTCCTACAGCATCTTTTGCATTGCTAATTACGTAGAAAGAACAGGTAACGTTCTCCCTTGTATGTGAGAAACAAGCCCACTACAGGGAGAAAGGGAATGCACTGCTCTTTCTGTGCATTTGAGTTAGAACAATAAGCAATGAGTGGAAATTAGAGCAACATTAATAATTCTTAAGCATCAAAAAAAGTGTTCTAATTGCAAGGACAGTTCAGCTTCAGAAAAGATTTCCTGATTGTGGGATCTGTGCCTCTGGAGGTCTCTAAGAACTTGCTAGGCAGATGTCTGTCAGGAATGAACAAGGGATCTATCTCCCTTGGGGACAGCTTGGAATAAGCAAGTGATTCCTTCCAGCCATATTTCCCATGACTGATTTCAGGACTAAGTGGTTTCTCAGATGTACCATAAACAGCACCTCAATAAAAGTTTTCAAAATTAGGTTACAAAACATTCATTTTAAAATAACCTCTACCCCTGGTTTTGGAAGATGAATTATCTTACTTAATAACTGTATGAATACTATGTTACAGAGACATCCCTATCTGGGTGAAGAATAGAACCAGTATCAGAAATAGCTGTTGATCTGTGTGTTCATTTAGATCAATAGGGTTAGGTGTAAGTTTATGGTTACTTGTGGCAATCAAGCAATGATGTCTAATGAAAACAGAACAGTACAGAGCTAGAAAATGTATTAAAATTATTTTATTTAAAAGTCATATTCGAAACCTTTTTCTGTAAAGTCAGTTACAGCTGATTGCTTGATAAAAATTTTCAGAAGGAAATCAGAGGATCTCTTATTATCACTATTTATTTGAATAAAAGCATTGTGAACATAGAATTCAGAATAACATGTGTGTTATTGCTGATCTCATAAAGGTTTTTGAGTTGCCTAATATACATCTAGAATACAACTCTCCCTTCAGAACTCTAGTACATTAGTTATTACAATTCCCTCTGCAGACACAACATTGTAAGTCAGAGTCCTTCCTCAATATGTCCCAGATCTCACATCTCTGTAGAAACGGGAATGTACATGTTTCAAGAAATAAAAAACTGGGGAATAAAGAGACGTAATACAGTTATTCACAGTAACCTCAAGTAGAAGTTTAATCTGAAAAAAGCTATACCATGCAGAATGGCTTGTTCTTAAAGACCTTCTGGAAGCTTCACCATCAAACATCCAAAGCCAAAACTTAGCAGGGTGGAGTGTTAATTATAAGACTTATAAACCTGTATATGGTATAGAATCATAGAACTATTCAGGTTAGAAAAGATCCTTCGGATCACCGAGTCCAACCATCATCCCTACTCTACAAAGTTCTCCCCTAAAATACTTTAATCATAAAATGAGTCTACACTCTTACAGAAGATTAAGAAGGAAGAAATGTAAAATATATTTTGCATATACAGCTGGGTATAGTCTATTATTTTATTTTGTGTTCTTTTTTATTGTTGTTGATATTCAGAGGCCATAATTGCAGGCACAGTGGCAAAAAAGGAGGACACCTGAGATCTGGAGTAAAAGAAGCCAAACAAGTGGATAGGAGAAAGCAAAGGAAAAACAAAGAAAGAGAAAACAGCAGGAGATGGAGAGAGCAGGAAAGTATTTGGTGTCCCTTTAATTCACACCATTCTAGAAGGTGTTCAAGCCCCTGAGGGAAACAGTAAAAGAGATTCATTATCACAGGTATAGCTTATTAATCTACCCTTGGAAGAAAAATCGATTTTTCTCAAAGAGGAAGGAAAAAGTGATTTACAGTAACATATCTCCATGGAATACAATATAATCATGGAAATTAAGCTATTCTATTGGAAAACTTTGCATGATAGAAAACACTGTTCTGCAGAAAAGATTAGCTTTGCAGCTTAATCTGGTATAGATAACACTGCAATGGTTAACTGTGTCAGTCTTTATAATGTGAAGTATATAAATAAGAATCAGCTACATTTTTTAACACAATTCTTCTGTGACATCACATAACACAATGATTCACAAAAATATATGTGTTGTACCAATCTGGAGCATTCCTCCACCAAGGTGAATAGAATACCAGTCTTAGAAGAATCTGGGACAGGAATAGTAATGTCTTTGGATATTTTTCATTGTTTATGGGGGTGTGTGTTGCAGAAAGTAGTGTTCTTCACATAAGAAAAGCTTAATTATTTGTGTGCTGAGCCTTCTTCACTGTTCAGGTCATTCAGGAGAGTTCATCTCCCCTAATTTTAAACATATATAAGTAGACACCCAGTCTGAGTTACTTCTAACTGTCATAGTAGACGATGGAAAGAGATAAACAGAGTTGTTCACCAAGTCCTAAAACTGGTGGTTAAAATGCAAGCAATGTCTTTCAGGAGATGCCCTAGTTTCTCCATCTACTACAGGGAGAGCTGTAAGTATACTAGATCTGATATTAAACTTTTAGGCAATTAAATGGAGATTAACCATTAGCCATAAGTCATTAACCATATCCAAAAGGTCACATCCTTCTCAGCCGCTGAATTATCTTTGGGGCATAATATAATGTCAGAATCTTTCATTGTAAAATAACTCTAATAATTTTCTTCAATACCTGATCAAAAAAATTATTCTGAAGAGTCATTGTATTTAAAATTGAAAGACTTTTTTTATTTCCAGCTTAATTATATTTGAGGCTAGTTAATATCCAAATGTTCCCACACTGGAAGTTACATTCCATAAGTTATTTGGATGCACAAATATTCAGCTAAGCAACCAGGTATGTTCTCCCTCCCTTGCTTCCCTAGTCACTTCGTCAGAGGGAAGGAAGGGGAGAGATTCACAAGAACCAAATGAAAACGTCTAGCTCTTTCCTGTATTTGGTACCTTTTAATTTCACAAACTCCTTTTTCATAACACACTCTGTGAATTAGACCTGCAGAAGAAAATGTCTGAGGTGGGTTTCTATAGCTATCTATTTTTAACACTTTATTTTGGCTGCCATCACCACTTTTCTGGCTCATCAAATTGTTTATCATTATCTGATCATAGCTCGAGTAGGCCATGTTTTGAAGCAGTTAAAGCAGTGTGCACTGCTGGCCAAACCTTCAATTTCAAACCTGAACCAGCTACTGAAGCTATGTCTTTAAAGGTCAAAATCATTGTGAAAGGTAAATGCAATAGTAAACTTTTCGGATAACGTCTCTCTAAATCAGTAGTGATGAATGGCAAACAAATGGATGACTTGTTTGTGATGTTATGTTCTAATGGAGGTAGCAGCTGAGGCGTTCAATAGATATGGTACCTTCAACAGGTGAGCCCACTTCTGCCTGCTTCTGAGTGCCTAAATGGAATCATGGTGACGTTTGTTGCATCTGTGAGCACAACTATCTAAAGATAATGGTAATCAAGCCTACTGTCCATTCTACAGAGCCAAGTCCCATTAGTCAAAACTAGTCCACTGAAGATATGGTAGATTAATTCTTCTGAAAAGTGGATCCATGTTATTTTAGGCACTTTAGATGACCCTTATTCTATCCACCTTTGAACATTTTGTTCATTGTGGTTTATTAATTAGAAAAGGGAGATGGAAGTAGAAAAGGTAGAGAGCGAAAATTTTGAACTTCACCTCCTTCACAATTTGAATGATGATCCATGGACCAAAACTAGCAATTTCTTTAAAAAAAACAACAAAAATGCCCCCAAAACCCACCTTATTGAGCAGAATAAACATTGTAACCATGCTTCTCTTTTTCTCAGGTGAATCACAAATGCTGTTTTGACTTAAATATTTCACTTTCTCAAGGATATCATGGACAGAAATTTTCATTGCTTTTTAGTTAAGTAACCAGAGTCCACTGAGGACCATGAATGGGAAAAAAAAAAAAAAAAAAATCCATTTAAATATTTCAGGAATTGGATTTTGCTCTATTAAAACCAACAAAGCATAATGAGAATAGCAGCTCCTACGAGTGCATTGCACCATCAGGAAAGGAGTTAATGTATGTGCAGAATGAGATCTAAAGTGGCTTCAGCTGAACCTACTTACTGCTCCACTCAAAAGATTGACTTTTATTGCTTTTTGGATATAATTTTCACTCAGCTTTGTGAAACACTTAAGCAATTAGAGCTAAATTTTATAAGAAATCTGCTTGTCTTCCTAGAAAATATGCTGCTGTTGATATATATAAGAGCCTCTACTCAATTCCTGTTCTCTAGAAAATCCCAGTGGGTACATATCTGCATATTTTCTTTATTAGATCAATGTGAATCATAACTGAAGTTTCCTAAGGTGAGGGAAATTTGCTTTTAAAAGGGCAGCCCGAGTACCCAGGGCTCCTCTTGAATAATTAATTACTTTTTATTTCTTTTCTAGTTGGTATCATCCTCTTATAACTTAAGATTTAAAAAATTTTAAGCAACTATTGCTGATTTAGAAAAAATCAAACTAGTACACTACTCATGATCCTTAAGAAGATCTCTTTGTGGATTACTTTGTGGATTATCTTAATGTAAGTGGAATTTATAAAGAGTAACTTTTAAGTCCCTACAATACTTTTATACCTGATTGAAAAGAAGACATTTGCAAGTTCTGGTGATTACAAATACTGATTCAGGAGCCAAGTAAGCATCTTGTGCTTGTTGAGTTAAGATAAATGTAATAATGGTCTAGCAACTGAGCGGATCTTCTGCATGACCCAGTAAGAAACATTTCCAGTATTTAAAAGTAACAGAAGGAGACCACATAAACAACAGTGAGCAATCTCAATGGGTCACTGAATGATAACCCTGGATCTGAAGAGCATCTTCATTGCGTTTATAGTTAACTGGCTTGTTGAGATCTTCAGAGTATTACAAATTCTAAACATTCTATGAAATAATTTTAATTGGTGTGTTCTGTTACTTAAACACACTCAGAACTGATCAAGACATAGCTTCTAAGGCATATTTTCTAAGGGGGCTACTCTTTTCAGTGTTGTTAAAAATGTGATGTACAGCTGATCTCCCTCAACTTTGGCTAACAAACGGTAGGTTTAACTTTAATTATTTTGGTTTTAGATTATGACAAGATAAGAAGCCTTATGTTTCTGTGGCAATTGCTAGGGCCAGTGAATAAGCTGTGTTACACATTGTAGTGTTAAATTCTGCACGAGTTTTGTTAAATACTTAAGTCAATGTCTTAGATTTTATTTTCCACATTTATTTATTTTTTTGCTATTTAACATGGATTTCTACTAATTTCTGTGACTAAAGGTCAGCTATGTCAATATGAGTCACAAGAGAAAATAAATATAACTTCCAATTCTCAAGGAGGCAATAGTGCAGACTGGAGCATAGGAGGTTCAAGGTGAATATCAGGAAGAACTTCTTTACTGTGAGAGTGACAGAGCCCTGGAACAGGCTGCCCAGAGAGGCTGTGGAGTCTCCTTCACTGGAGACATTCAAAACCCACCTGGATGCGTTCCTATGTGATGTGCTCTAGGTGACCCTGCTCTGGCAGGGGGGTTGGACTAGATGATCTTTCAAGGTCCCTTCCAAACCCTAGGATTCTGTGATTCTGTGATAATGGTCTCAAATTTCAAAAATCCAAAATCTGGAAGAAAAACAATGCTGTGTCAATACTTAAAAATCGTAAATAGAAATTAGTCACCTAGTGACAGGTCTGTTAGTCTGGTTTTGTTCCCAAAAATTAAATGTAACATTTCAAACTGGACTCAGGTAATGAAAACTGTCAATTTAATAATGTTAATATAAAAATGTTAATAATAATAATAATAATAATATAAATAAATAAAGCTTTTTATTATATTGCATATATAATATATTTCATTTACTGGAAGACATTCTATAAAGCTAAATTAGACTACAAAATAAACATTGCAAACATTAAATTCATTTATCTTGATGGACTTACTTTTATATTTTGAGGTATGCCATTATGTAATTATATCTGGGAGGGTGTGTTTTAACTGCTGCAGGGACTGGATCTTGGTCTTAATGAAATCAACACTTATCTGTAAATTGGTAGAAAATGTATAACCATTAATAATACATTTTGTGAGTGAGCTAGACTGTCTCTGAAAGCTGTAAGCAAGCTTTAAAAATGCGTTTAATAGGGCTAAATGAGAGAGAAAAAAAAAAGGAAAAAAAAAAAAAAAAAAGGAAAAATTGGATGATAACTCGTACATTGAAATAGATTGCCCATTGACTAGCAAGGACCTCAACACCAACATTCATGAAACCTCTCAGCCACATCCTCTCCTTTCCCCAGCGTGGGGGAGCCCAAGTGTCCCTCCTGGTCCTGATGGCACGAGGTGGGCTCCTTTGGGAGGCTCTGCCCAGCCAGGCAGGAGCTCACTGTCATGGCAGCCTAGAGGGTGAGCCAGGAGCAGAGGAACAGCTGCTGCAGCTGGCTGACTGGCCTCTGGCATTGCATGGACTAAGGATGCATTGCTCTCCCTTTGCTAAACTTTCTTCTTCTGCAGATTTGTTTATCTCCAAGAAAAGTCAAGGACATTTTCTCAAGCTTTGTTTTATTCAAGTTGTTTCTGAAATTATTTCGCTCATACTTTTCCTACATAGCCCACAGAACATTAAAGATTGCACTTTTTGATTAATTTCCAGGAAAAGGAGATAGAACTTGAAAAGTTATAGCATCTCTGTATTTAGCAGTGATGTGGTTGCATTACAGTCCCTGTACACAATTTCTGGCCATCACAGTGCAAGAAGAAAATATTGCTGCACTGGTGAAAACTTTTAGAAGACCCAGAAGGGTGATTAAAGGACTGAGAAACAAGCATTTTCACCAAGATTTGAAAAGAGATGGAATTAGGACATGTAATATTATCACAGAGTAAAATTACATGTAGACATTGGATAATAGTGTCTCATTAGTATTTTTTACCATAAACATTTGTACCAGCAGAACAAGGTATGACAGGGTGAAAAAGAAGGTAGAGAAATTCACAAATGTGCAAAAAACCCTATTATTTCCTGATTGCATTAATTTTAACATGTTTTTAATTTTTGCATTATTTTTTTTTGCCACAAATTCAATAGTAAGTTTTTTAGCATATTAATAATTGCTTACATATGCATTGTCTAATTCTTCAGTAACAGTAGGTTGTAATTAATCTATTTGTCAAACTGTAGAAAAATTAAGAACTCTCCAAGTTTGTGAACTTTATTTACTAAACTTTTAAGATACATTTCAGGTCAACATTGCAAAAAATGTCTGTTTGAGGTAATAGAGAACCATGCTTTTTATTCATCTGTGAGAAATCAGAATTCATAATTATCAATTCTCCTATTGGACAAACATGCACTGCAATATTCCTATTTTTTCTACCTAGGAATTACACAAACTTCTAAGTAACTTGCTGGTCTCCTCAAACCCACTTCTGAATAACAAAAGAGTAAAGACCACACTCTGAAGTCCTTATTTATTAGATACGGATTTTGAGTGTACTTGATAGCATTGCAAAAAAAGTGCCTGAACACCATAGATGAGTCTTTGTCATTTGCATCCTCATTAGATTTAGCATTAAAATATATTAATGAAATGGTAGAAGAATAAAGAAATGGAACAAATTAAAAAGTGCTGTTACCATTGATTGTATATATTGCTATTGATATTACAAAGACATTCAGTGAGATAAATAACATTACCAAAAGACAAACAGTTTCACTGTTGATATTAAATCTAGTGGATTTACTCTGTTAGCATCACCTAACAGTGGGTACTAAGGATCTGTTTCACCAGAGGACTTTCTGATCAATCAACTATCCAGAGTACAGGGAAAGTAAACCGTTATCCCTGTGAAATTGCACTTAGCTCTACTGCATGGAAAAACTCAACAGGCTCTGATAACCTAAGCATGTTTCTGTTCTTGATTTCTTGAATTTCCATAAAGGTCTTTGGAGTCAGAGTTTGTAGGGAGGACATTCAGTCCAGTAATGTTGTTTTGGCATGGTGGGATTAGGGACTAATTGTGGCCTGAGACTGACAGCTTCCTTACAGCAAAACTTTTGAGGCTTCAGCAGTTTTCTGCGTTCTGCACCAGCATGAAGTAAAGCCTTCAGAACACTTATAAAAAAGGACTCTTAATGCTGACTCTGTTGATCAAAAAGCTTTCCTTTTCATTTAAGTTTTCTTCTTGCCCTTGGGAACATACTGGAGACTATATGCTCAACTGCAGAGAAGTTTTCCTATGAATATGTTACCACAACCAGCATCTCTAAAGACATTTTGGTTCCAGTGGAAGGGTACTTTATAGTAAAAAAAATAATAATTCTGAAAGTGTTTTGCCTGTTCATTAGATAAATTACACAATAGTCCAGGGTGCTTTGGCAGCACAGATCCCTAGATGTATCATGACTGTAATTAGATAAAACGTAGCACCATTTGTGAAATTTGGCTCCGAGATTATATTTGTAATTACTTCATAGGTAAAACAGTATCAAACGCATCTCTTTTTTTGGAATACCAGCAGTATGGAAGCCTGGCAGCCATAGAGTTTTCAAAATGTTCAGAGGACAAAACTTCACATAGAATGCCTCAGAGTTTGGAGATGCACTTATTCGCCTGAAAAGACTCAATTAGAGTAATTAGTTTTGTCATGTGTTTCTTCTTCCTTTTCTCCTTCCCTAGTGGGAACAGCCTGCTTTGATTGGAAGTGACTTAACAAGTATGCATGAGCTGGGTTCATGGTCCAGGGAGACAGATTGTTCTCCCATAGCTCCTAGGAGAACACTTATGAACAATGAAGCCTTTCCAAGAAATCCTGTATATTTACTGGTTTTGGATTTTACTGCTGTACTTCAAGTTGAATTTCTGTGAAAATTAAAGGTGGTGAAGATGTCAGCAGACCCATTTCAACAGTGTGACATTTTATAAGTACATTAACATGCTTCAAGATTTCCCTTCTTTTGGACATTGGTGATTTGTATATGCATTTAACAAATAAAGCACAGGGATTGCTTGTGTGAAGTATTTCAGTCTGGCACTCATTTCTCTTGATAATGTTACTACTGAAATGAGAAAATACACCTGACTCTTAGAGATTAGAAAGGGCTGTTGGAAGTTGATCTCCAGCAGGATCCTGCTTCTGGAAGCTGCTCTCCAGTTTGGTGCCCAAAGTACTAGATGTATTAAGTTTCAAGATCATTTTGAAAATTATGTAAAAATTAGTTGGGGGAGTAGGAATGAAATTTAATACCCAATAAGAAACCTGACTCTATGATGAAACAAAGAAAGCTTACAGTACAGAGGATGTAAGTATGACCTAAAATCTTTGCCAATGCAAAAATAGCAGCCAAATCCAGGTAAGCTGTACCTTATTTGCTCACATCACTAATTTTTTAAGTAATATGAGTGAGTAGTGGTAGTCAATCTTAGAGCACACAAATATTCAAAATTAACAGATATATTCTTATATAATTGAATATAACTGGCAATATACATATACTGATTTGCAGTAATAATTTGGTAAACTGGTAAACTTCAACGTCAAAGTAAGAAATTTGCAATTTTATTTAGGTAGCCTTTGCCAGAACAAGTCAACCTTCAGAGAAGTTTCATTTTTCAGCAAGGGAAAAGTAAATTTGTTCTGAAATTTCTTATTTCACAGAAACAAAACGAATTCCTGCTGACTAAAAATTTTTGTCTCAGATAAACTTTTGTTTCTTTTTCCCACCCTATGTAATGTCATTACGACAATCTTTTCTACTATATTGGTGAAATCTTAATAGTAAATTGATAATTTCCCATGCTGTTCTGCACAACTATAAACGAATGTGTGATCAAGCTTTGTACTGAATTGTTCAGAAATGCATAATACAAATAATTAGTTTTTAATTAGTTCTTTCAATAGTCTGTTTCTGAAACTTGTTACGGATAATCAGTTGCTATACTAATATAGCCCAGCAATAATTAACATTCAGCTTTCTGGCACTAATCACCGGAACCACAACTCGCTTCCTCGTGTTTAGAGGAGCCCTTAGAAAGAATGTGATAAAGCACTCTAGAGTGTTCAATGAATTAGTGTGCTTGGATGAGTGAGCTTACCAAACCATCTGATTTCAAAAGTGGGTGCCTCATGCTGTGGAATATTGTCTCTTCTGAATTTCCAGAAGGCTGTTCTACTATATGATGGAGATGGAGAAGAAAACTGTAATCAGAATGTATTAACCTGAAATGAAATTATGCTGGTCAGTCAAAGAAAACGGATGTTATAAAAAATAAAAACAGAAAACACAACACACACACAAAAAAACTACCACCAAAAGAAAACAAAACAAAACAAAAACAATCAAAAAAACTCTGGGAGAAAAGGGTCTCGTTGTAGTTGCAAATTTACCTTTCCCACTCTAAATGCCAGTTTTATGTTAAAAAAATATGTAATCGGTAGGTTAAGTATTATTATGTTACAAACATTTCGAAATAGTCTTTTGGAATCAAAATGTTTTGCTTTCTTTGTAATTCTTAATTTATACAGTAGTACAGTGTTACCTTTGTGCAATGTATAGAATGAGTGTTGCACCATCTTTTGTTTCCAACTTAAGAGGTTCAGAAGTCTCTGAATTTTATGCTCTGTGGAAAGTGTGTTCTTGAAGTCACATTTCATTGGAAACGTATCCCATAAGTTTTAGGAAAAACTTGCAACATGTTCACAAGATCTAAACACAGTTGAAAATTCTTTTTGTTTAATACATTCCATTACATAAATATATAAAGCTTAAATATATAAAAATATGAAGTTTTCTGTGTGTTGGTTAAACTTGCATACAACACTTAAAAAAAATATTTGTTATTCCAAGTAATGTTGTTTAGAGAACCTGCAAATAGTGACTTGTTTATTCTCAGGTAGATTTTACTTAATATGACTAAATAAGTGTCTGATTTATATATTTGCTTATTTTTAAGCAGTGTCTGTGTTGGAACAAAATTGATACAGTAAGATACTTCACTATTCTACTCCGTTTATAATCTAATAATAGCATAGTACTCACTAGAATAATCTCAATAAAAATGTTATTTTCATTTTTTTTTCTAAAGTAGTTGAAAATCATCAATCTATGCTCTAACAGAGTGATATTTGATCTGTAGGATATTATTAGAAAAAAATGAACTTTTTAATCTGGATGATGGAATTAATTTATTTATGCCTATGCTTTCTATTTTCCATCTTAAAAATAATAAGTTGTATGCAACTGTGAACAGCTTGGGTTTGTTTTTTTAATTTAAAAAAAAAACAACAAAAACTACAAAAATGCCTTGTGAAATAACTTGTGCTATGTAAGTTTATGTGTGTAAAAATGTTGTTTTTCCTGTTTTTTTCTAGTATCTCCTAATTTTTCCTACTAATTCATAAGACATGTTGAGACATGGTTTACTGGTGGACTTGGCAGTGGCAGGTTAACATTGAAATTGAGGATCTTGAAAGTCTTTTCCAACCAAAATTATTCTGTTTTATGGGAATCACACTGTGGGTAGGTCTAGATTGTCTCTGTTGTACTTGCCAATTGCAGACACGTAATTCCTGTGGACATACCACACCCGCTCATCCTGCCTTCATTACAATTTATGTGGCAAGTCTTTCTCTGCATCTGACAAGAGAAATAAATGGTTTAAAGCATTATTTCCTGAGCCTTTTCTGTTCTCAGAGTCAGTCCTGCATACTGAATCAGGTAGGTGATATGAGGCTTCCTCAGCTCTTAACATTGTTTTAATTAATTTCAGTCCCTCGTGTGAACTTGTGCAAAATAGAAACACATGGGTCTGCTTTCCTACTTTAATCATCCCAATTGAGGCATCACTTTGATCAACATCACAAATCACAGTATATTGCATATTCTGCAGCAAATTAGTCAAGGGTGTGCTGTGGATTGATATCCAAATGGCACATAAAGGATCCAGAGCACAGATCAAAGAGGAGCATGTTGGGTTTTGGCTGGTCAGTAGTCTTGTGTTGTACTGCATTACTCCTTCATGTCTTTGGCTAACAAGTCTTCTGAAATAAGGGACCTCAAGGAGCTCCTATGGGAAAACTCTTTTTTTTGTAACTTACCCGTTTTATCTGCTGGCTCTTCAGAAAGCTATTATGGAAACTTTTTATTGCCTCTGTTTTCTAATGTGATCACAAAATAGCTGAAGAGGCATGAAAGTATATATCCACACATGGAATATCTGAAACCATCACTGCGCTTTGGGTCACAGAACTTCATTTTTCAGCCCCTTGAGTGCTTATATATGGCTTCGATTACCACAGTCTCTCTGCTGAGGCAGGAAAAGTTCTGCTATCCCCTTCACAGCTGGGAAACTTGAGTATATAAAGCTTAAAGCCAACACTGAGCTACTTTTTCTCCTTTTCTCTCTGAAAGATGTGCTGTGCCATGCAAGGATCACACATCAGCTTCCAAGCTGCACTTTAAATGCTTAGGTATCAGCAGCTCTGTTTCTACCACATGGTTGTCAATTAGCAAATTGTCCTTTTGTGGCTTTCTGAAAATTAAATGCATGGCTCTCCTGTTCAGTCCAGTTCTTTCTAAAAGATCTGAAGCCTCCATTTATGCTGGTGAGTATGGAGCTTTTGTGGTTTGTTTTTGCTTTATTATTATTATTGTTATTATTATTATTATTATTATTATTATTATTATTATTATTATTATTATGTGGGTGTCTTTAGCCGTTTTGTTGTTTTCTTTACTAATCCTGTGCTTCCTTTCTCTTTTGCACATTTTAAACTTTACAGACACAGATGGTCCACTCATATATGTACAATAAGACATATGAAATAGCCTACTTGCATAAAACTAAGCATATACATAACTGATTGCAGAATCATGGTTTCAGTGTGCACATCATAATTCTAGAGAGAGCTTGACCATGGCTCCTGATGGGCAGGCATACAAGTTGGCACATAAGGAGCCATCAGATGCTCCCCTTTCTTCTTTTAGGAGTGGTCCACATCCTAAGGCACATACTTATTCAGTGAAATAGAAAAGCAGGCACTCCTTCCTGTGCTTCTGTTTCTCACATTGAGACTGGAGAATACATACAGTGGGACAAGTAACTTATGCCAAGTCACAGTGGTTGCTTGTATTGTGGACATCAGGTTGCAAGACAGGACTAGACGGTGACTCTCTGAATTAAATGCTCTCATTTTCTTGGGGTACTCAGCAGAGAATGAATAGCTAATTAGTAATTTGCCTTGGTGTTGTACAGTCAATGTAACTACCCTTGGATTTGTCGTTTCATTCAGTTGGAAGGAATTAAGCTAAAACAAAGTGCAAAACGACTGATTTTTTTTTTTTTTCCTAATCCATTTCAAATCCTTGAGCTTTTGCACAGGGCCTATTGGCACATCTAAATGGCTTTGTTGGGTTAGCTCTGAGAGTATGATTTCATGGGGACATCGTTTCAGTGGGGTTCATAGAGATTCATATACTGGCAGTGACATGTGTCCTTATTGGGCTTTGTATTTGCTGATGATTGAGGATTATATGCCTGTGAAGATGAAATACCAGTATGTTCATCACCTTTTACTGAGCATATTTCCATGTTTCACCAAGCCTTTCTAAGTGCTCGGTACAGAAACAGCTCTGTTTATTGGAGGTGCTTGTTCCCCAAGCTCCTGGGACTGTGCCCAGTTGCAATCACAGCAGTGTTATTGCAGTTCCTTCCTGTCCCTTTGATGTAGCATTTGCTTTTAAAATTCCTGCTGCTTTCACTCATTTTTCTCAGTCTGCTTTTTGGCTTGATTTCTGAAGGTACTGGGGCTCTTTCAGGGGCAAGACTTTAATAGGGAGCGCATGTTTCTCCTGTCTCACTGTTTTGCTAATTCAGAGGGTTAAAGCCTTATCGAGTTACTAGCACCAGCAACCCCTACAAGCACAGCAAGAGCTACATCAACTACAGCATCTCCTTATAATGCTTAGAAGAAGTCAGTTTCAATAATCAAGAAAATGAACCCTGTTTATTTCCTAACCTCTCCTTACCTCCTCAAATTACTGCAGGAGTTCAAGGAGTTTAGGACCCTGGAGGAGGCACTTGATGCCTTGCAGGACAAAGCTATCACATGTCACATGCCTCGCAGCAAATAGTATAGGAACATAACTGTTAGCAAAACTGAAGAGTCTCATGTATTCACTCACATGACCCAAGAAGACCAAGCTGCAGATGGTGAATCTGACATCAACACTGATGTCGGATTTAGATTTAGTTAGATTGTCCAAGGTGCTCTATGTAATAATAAAACTTCATGATATGACTTTTTATTATAAACCTGGCAGAGCCCCTATAGCTCCACACAGGATTTTTCATGGCATTACTATGCCAGAGAGCAATTGGCATATCTCTGTATAGACAAGAAGGATGAGGATATAAAACCTAAACTGAAACAAGGCAGCATCGAATATACTATTTTTTTTCCTAAAGTTAATGTGGCTAAAATCTAGCAAAAAATGTACTGCAATTATGCCTGGAAGGATTTATTTTGCTTTACACAACTCTTTTAAACCTAAGCTTTTCTTCACAAACACACCATATGAGAGCCTAGGATTTCACAAACAAGTATATATATACTATACATTAATAGTGGGGTTGAAACTGTAAATGTGGTTTAATGGAGTGAGTACAACTATTGATCTTAATGTTGGCAGTGTAACCTCTGCATTCTTGGGTAAGAAACTTAGCTTAATGTTTGTGAAATGGAAACAGCACTAATTTCCTTGCAACACATTCTATGATAAATTAAGTACACAGTCCTACTCCAAAGTCTAGTAGGAGGAAGATACAAGTCCATTTTAGGAAATGTTGGACAAATATTGCCCTCAGTTAGACCTTATGGACCTCTGTGGGAGTGAGAGGGTGGCATGAGAAACAGAATTAGTCTGTTGTCCTTTTCTATTCATGTTGTGCCAATCATCACAGCAGCTGAGCACTATCCCAAATTAAGACTAAACAAAGACGACTAATGTTTGTCATGTGAAATTTCCTCCCTATTCCTCCCCACACAGAGAAAAGTTATGTGAATGCTATGTAGGCCAGATGTTGTGATATTCCCATAAACAAAAAAGGTAAATACATATTAATTAAAAATATAACAAAACAAAACACAAAAAACTCCAAAAACTACAAACAACCCAAACAAAAAAACCCATGCATGCTTATTTACTGCCTGTTGGGAAAGAAAAGGTTGAATAAATGAGCTTTATAATTGAAATGGAAAGGCTTCTAGTTTGTTGACATACTGTTCTTTGAAACAGATTTTCAAATCCTAGGCCCAGTCTTCATTTACTGCAAACTTTCTGTAATGAACACTGGGGTCAAAATGAAGGGAGGCTAACAATGAGGATTTATCAGTAGGAAGCATCAATATTATACATCAAAAAGAAAAAAAATATAATGTGAAGGACATCTTATAATTTGAATTGTTTACTAAAATTTACAGTGATATTGTTTATTTTTTTAATGCTTTTGTTTTTTAGTAAAGTACAAATAATAATTAGTAACCCAGAGGACAAGAAATCTGGAGCATAAGTTCATTTCTGGGGTCATCAACAACAATACAGATACAAATCCTGGCAGTTGTATTTCTAGCCATCCATCCGAATACTTAGACTTACACATTCTCAGGTCCAAATCTTCTGCTGATGTTAATCATACATCCCCTGATTTCAGTGTCCCTGTGAATCCATTAGTTTACATGCTTCTCACATAGCTTGGTTGCAGACTTGTAGAAATTTTGTGGGTGCAAGGGCCAAAACCACACAATAAAGAGAAGACCATAAATAGACCAGAAGGACACACTCCTGGCCAATGCACATTACCACATCAGGCATACACAATCTCACTGCTGCACTAGCTAACAAATCTCTACCAAGAAGGGCAGAACATTTAAATAGGATCTAGGCTAACACCTAATTATACTGCCATGGCTTTGTCTTTGCTAGTCAGAAAGCAAGGGAGCTACATAGTTCCTAAAGCTAAATAAGACAGCCCAATCACCAGTTATACACCCTGCACTCTGGCTATTTTCAGTAACCACACTAGCCATGGAACTCATAAGTGCTGGGTGTCCTGACCTCAGTAAGCACAGCTCCTTCCCCACAAGAGCATGGATGTTCACAGCTGTCTGTCCCAATGATCTGCACTAGTAGGTCCTTTACACAGAAATGTTAAACTCCCTGCCAGCAGCAAAGCTGTGTTCTCAGCTTCATGTTCCTTTATTCTTGAGGGAAAATAAAACATCAAGATGTTCAAGGAACAGAATGTAATTAAGAAATATCTCAAGTTAATAAAATCTAAGCCCCTTTACACATTTTTGTCCTGATTTTTTCCTCTCCTTTTTTCCTCCTCATCCGCAATTTTTTCTCCCACTCCTACAATTACATTTGTTGTGTGTTGGCCATGTTGTTATTCTCTTAAATTTGATGTTCTCAACCCTTCTGTTTTTATTTACTTTGAAACACAGACTCTATTTCCAATTCCAAAACAATAATTCTACAGAAAAGTCCAGGGGAGCTTTCAGTGGGTAAGGAATGAAATCTTGGACTCACCTAAGAGTAAAATTAGCCCAAGCCACAATTTTATTTTCCACACATGTTTTATAAAGGAATTGCATTTGATAGCCTTTGATTTCACTGTCAGGATTTTCTGATATTCTCCTACATTAGGATTTACTTTTGGCTGACAGTAAATAGGTAAATGGGGTCAGGGCTTGAGAGCTTTGATAATTAAAAACTTCCCTGCCATTTTCTGTATGCACAAGCAGATAATCTGGTGCTGCACAGACTCTTACAAGTGATTTTCTAGCTGCCAGCATCCCTAGAAGTCAGACACATTCCCTTGCATTGAGTTACAAAATAGCATATGGTTTAACAGCCTCTAAAAGATGCTGTTGAGGAAGACAGTCACTGACAAGGTCAAGCCTGGTCATAGCTGGGGAGATGGGGCTTATCAATAGAAAAGGTCTGGAAGGCAGCTCAGCTTCTAATGTGAGCAGATCTCAGGCACAAAAACAGACCAATAAAGCAGCTTGCTCAGTCCCAAGGAATTGAACTGTTTCTTCATCTACCCTGTTGTGAAGCAAATCTTAATTTGGCAAATGACTGAGCTTGTAAGCTTGCAAGCATGACTTTAACGGAGATCTGAATTTATAAAGGGCTACTAAAAAGATGGCCTGGCTTGAATAATTTTTTTAATCAAAATGTTTTCTTAGAAAGCCCATAGCACCAAAGGCATTGTGTATCTGTGCATGCATGTACAACGCCATTTACATTGTTTTCTCCTAAGGCCAGTGATTATGTGTGCCTCTTCAAGGCTGCTTCTGCATGTAACACTATGACAAATAGAGCAGAAATTATTTTTAAAATACACAGGCGATGCTTATAGTCCTCTTTTCTTACTATTGGCAATATCACAAATATATTCCTGTGAGAAAAGATTTTATTGTTTGTTGTTCGGGGCTTTCTTGTTGTTTCTTTTTTTAATCTTGTACACCAAAGATCCCTTTCTTGGATTATGTCCTCATCCACTGAAGGATTTATAAGAAAAAGAAATATTTGCATATTTCTACCTATGGGATCTAAAATGCCCTGTGAATACTATCCTGATCTTAACAAAATGCTACTGCACAATCACTTCTATTAAATTCGGCTAAGGCTTTTGAATTTATAGCATTGTAATTGAGATCAACTGTGACCATGATTTTTATAAAATGGTGAGTTGGAGTGACCAGCTTAAAATATTTATAGGAAGCTGGCCTTTCAGAAAGTCACGAGCAGACTGCTCCTCTTCCCTGCCTTCTCTCTGTAAAGGAGAGGTTTTGGGGTGTTTCAGATTGTTGAGCCAAAATAATTACTCATTTCTGAAAATTGATTTCTGAAAAGTGATCCTTTTTAATGTTGGCAACTTCACCTACCTGCCTCTGACAACACAGCAGCCATGAGAACTGCCTGGATCTTGTAAATAACAGTTGGTCAGTGTAAAAGAGACCCTACAGTTTAAGAAGCTTTGATGTTATTTCATTTTATGTCCTTTGATTTGATTCATAAAGTGGTGCTTAGGAATTCTTTGTAGTGTTCCTTAGCATGACTATACTTCCAGATGCTTTCCCTCCACTCCAGCTCTGATTATATCTTGGGAACAGGCATTTTTTGTTAGAAGGTGTTATTTTTAAACATTCATTTTTCAGGCTAAGTTTGCTGTTCAGATTCTGGTCTGTTGCCTTCTGAATTGTGACAGGCATTGAAATGCTCTCAAACACAATTATGTAATTCTTCTCAAAAAGACTCTACTTCCTCTTATTTGTTGTGTCTAAAGTATTTTATCAGATAAAATCATCTACATGCCATTTATTGAATTACTAGGCTTCAAACAGTGTTAGCAAAAAAGTTATTGATCTTAAAAAGCTGGAATTTTACATATGCAAACAGTGCTATTGTCCACAGTGTGTTTAAAGTGCTGTCTTAATTTTGAGAAAAAATAGAGATGGCAAGATGTTGGGTTTCATGGAGGAGAAGAAGAAGAATCTTGGTGGGCAGATTTTAACTTCATCCTGGTAAATATTTCCTAGCATTTATCAATTATCTTTATTATAGGGGATAAAATAACGCTTAATTTACCACATTATTATTCTGGATTGCGTTAAATTTTAGTTATTCAGGATTAACTGTAATATACCCTAGATTAGAATCTAGACAACAATTTAAAAAGGGAGAGAAGGTTTGGGCTAATTTCATTTTAAAATAACTCATAGTGATTCTTCCTGAACAAAGAGTGTGAGTTCACATTTCCCTATACAATATTTTTATAGTCTTCCTTATGGATTAGAACCATCAGACAGATTATATTAAACACCTGACACAATAGCAAAGTCTTTCCTTTTTTTTTCATAGCGCTGTAGGGATATGTGTTAGAAAATAAAGCTTAAGTCTTGCTTAAGAGAAATGACATGTTAATTCAAAACAAGAGCAACAGAAGAAGATAATAAATACAGGGAACTTTTTGAAGGATGAAGGCTAAAAATGAAATAATGAGCTTATATGGCTGTCTAGGTATAACTTTGGAATTGCTTTATCATGCTTAAATAAATATAGACTGGTGTGAAAGTCTTTAAATAAATAAAGACTAATCCAGGATTCTACTTAAGGAAGTGAATTTTGGCAGGTACACAATAACTATATATGAATAGTAACTACATGCAGCCTGTTTGCCTCCAGTCACATGCTCAGCTCATTAAACAATGGTGCTCAGTCATGTGACAAATTTACTGGTCTTCTTATAACTTTGATCAATGACATACTCAAATGTGGATGCTTTCAGTTGTGCAAATAAGGCAAATACCTTTCTTTTTTACCCTTTAAATGAACTACAAATTCAGGACATGAAATAATCCTAAAAATAGGAAGAATGAAGAATTTGATCAGCCTTGTTACAGTTGTCACTGTTTGGCAGAATTCCTGAATATATCTGCTGTTATACCTTTGCTTCAGGACTTCAGTTAGGTTTCAAATGATACGTGGCTGAAACAAAGGACCGTTACTTTCTCTTGTTCATTAGAGCGCAGTTACCAGGCTTTGAAAAGGAGTCATAAAGTCAGTAAGATTTCAAGAGTAATAACAGAAACAAAAAGCTAAACAAGTCCAAATGGAGCCATAAAAAAGCCATTTTGCACAAACCAGCATATTTTCAAAGTAGTGTTTTGCATATTGCTGGACCTACACCCATTGTCCTATTTTTCACCTGCTGCAAATCCCTCAAAGCATCAGTGATGCTCTTGGATCTACAGCTGTGATGTTGGGAGAGGAGAGCATGGAGCAGGCCACTGCTTCTCAGCTTGGGTTTGCCTCACAAAATTACCGTGGGAAAAAAGGAAATAGAACACACCCTACATACCCCAAAATTTACAATTGATCAAAGAAACTAAATTGGGAAAAAGCAAGCTGTATAAGAACATGTCACAGGAACTGGCATGCTTTAAAAAAAAAAAAGTAGATGGTCTCTAATAGGAAAGATTGAGAAGTGCAGTCCTCTGATCAGCTGCATATATCCCTCGTAAGTTCACATCATTCTGTTGCTCTGTGAGAAGGATGCAGAGGTGACATGAGTATGGAAATCCTGATCACTCACCATTTGGATCAAGCCATTTATTTGCAGACTAAAAGCTAAACTGATCATGCAGGATAAGCCTACAAGGAAACCCTTTCTAGATTTTCAGGAGAATATTTCAGAAGTAAGGAAACTGCCACTAGGTTTCCATTTTGCTGCAGAAAACTTAAATGGAAGCAAAACAGTAATTTTATTCGAGGTTTGACAAAAGTTTGTTTTGTATTGGCTTTCCTGACATTTATTCTCAGTCAAAGCAAAAAAAAAAAAATAATTTAAAAAAAATTAAAAAGTGGGTGATGAAGGATGACAACTGAAAAAAACCTGCCCCAAAATTTTTTGGAGGGCAACTGCTACGAGCATCACAGTACTTGCACATGGTATATCCCTTCTGTAAGGGGGATTAAATTTGCTGGAAATATTATCTCTCAAGTAGATGGAAAACAAATTTCTGTTCTACTTCAGAACCTCTCACAAGGCCAAATCTGAGCCAATGTATAAAGACTGTTGTTGGCTCATTAACCTGGAAGCTGTATCTTAAGATTATGAAGTCAGTGATCTGTAAGGACTGATGGATTCTGCTTTCATGACTTTTATTAGGAGGTTATTTTCAAATAAAAAGTATTACCTCTATATCAAGCAAACCTAAGGCTTTCTGATCAGGGCAGTAACGAGTTTGTGGTTCTTATACCATATACAAATGTTGATGAGAGAACTTTTTTCAAATATTCAGACAATTGAATATTCAGATACAGCCAAAAGCAATTAGTTAAGAAAACTACCCGAGAAAGGCCTGAAATTTCCATGTGGAGAACAGAATAGATAATACTTTGCAGTCTGTTTTGAGGCCATTTGATATGATTTTGCAAAAAGCTCAAATCACATTTTTCAGACTTTATTGACAAGATCAGCTTACCAGGCAAAGAATTACATCCATATTTTCAATTCTTATTGGTTTGAAGAGGGATACCACAAAAGGATGTGCTACAGAATACTTAGGGCATAATTCACAAGGACAATTTAGTGACATTTGGCTATAATCTGGTTACATCTTCCAGTGATCACTTACCTAGTCACGTTGTGTGGACTTTTTGTGACTGTATACCACTTCTACTTCAAAAAAATTCAGCTTATATATTGCAAAAAAGAAATATCAAGTGCCAACCAGGGAATGGTGCTGTCTATGTGCAAATGCAAATATAAGTAGAAAGACCAGACATCCTCTGAAGAGAAGTGTGTTTGTGAATACTGAGTCATCTACTGTGTTAAATCATATCATTACATTATTCCCCCACCTGAAGGGCTCTAAGTGCAGAGGTAGAGAGCAGCAGCCTGGCACGGGAGAGGGAGTGCTCTGCTTCCATCTCTCGGTAAAAGAGAGGAAAGGCAGCCAGATGAGACTCATCTGGATTGATTCTTCATTGATCCAAAAGTCACATGAACAGATGCTTCAAGGAGAACATCTGTGCCATGGCAGACAGGGGAGCACAGATAGAGATTGATTCTCATAAACTTTTCTCCCTGGATGTCCCCACCACTGCTCTGGGACTCACCATAACCACAGCTACATGTGAGGTGTACAGGTTGTGGAGCTGATCCAAGAGAGAGAGGAGGTGTCTAATTTGTGGTAACACATCTTTTCACATTACTGTCAGATTCTGGACCATTAAAACATATAGGCTGAAAACTGTTGGAGAGGAAATTTTTTAAAGGGCATGTAGTGTTAGGACAAGGGGTAATGGCTTTAAGCTGGAAGAGGGGAGATTTAGGTTAGATATTAGGAAGAAATTCTTCATTGTAAGGGTGATGAGACACTGGAACAAATTACCCACAGAAGTTGTGGATGCCCCATTCCTGGAAGTATTCAAGGCCAGGTTGGATGGGGCTCTGAGAAACCTGGTCAGTGGGAGGTGTTCCTGCCCATGCAGGGGGGTTGGAACTAGATCATATTTAAGGTCCCTTCCAACTAAAACCATTCCAATCTATGAAAATATATAAGATTTTGGGAAAATTCTTCATATAAGCACTGACAAAGAGGGAAGCAAGGGAAACAAAGACAAAGAGGGAAGCAGTGCCAAAGAACTGTCTTTGTCAGGGCATGTGGTGTTGACTGCTGAAGCCAACAAAGCTGGCAGCAGAAAAAGGACCAATGCCGAATCCCTGTTGATGGGCTCAGGGGTGCAGCTGCATGTGACAAACACAGAGCACTTCCCGGCTGCCTGGAACTGAGGACACCATATGCATCTGGGGACTGTGGGAATACAAAAACCTCTGGCAGAGCCAGACGGGGAACTTGCCTCTCAGATGCTCAAACTGGTAGGCCCTGGGCTGAGTTACTAAACTCTTGCCACCTATAGTTGGGATGGATGAGAGAGTGACATACTATCCATAACACAGGAAGCTGCTTATCCTTCCCCTTCAGCATCTTGGAGGATGCACCTGAGGAAACAGGGCGCTGGTGAAAGGGAGTATCTCAGCCACAAGTCAGACCCTCACCACCTTGCTGCCAGCTGCATAGTACAGACTTGACACGACTAGACTTGACATAAAGCCACATGAATTTCAAAGGCTATAAGTTAGGCAACATTTTAAGATATAACATTACCCTCTATTTCCATGACAGAAATCTCTGTTATGGTATTTCATGGTGATTTTTTCCCTTGAAAAAAGTTCTGGTTGGTTCTTTCAAAAACTGCAGGCGGACACTCAAGCGTGTTTCTAATCCCAACTCTGGTTGCTGCTAACAACTCTGGCAGGAGAATTACATATATTTAAAAATTAACAATAAAAAGAAATGAGCTAATTTAATTACTAGACACAAAATTAATTTCTTCACATTATACTGAACACATTGCCTGCACACAATACAGAACAGATACTACCCAAACTCTTCCATGAAATAAAATACCCAGTTTTATTTCAGCACATCTACTTTTTTCTACATTTAGGTACAAATCTCCACCTGAAATATTTTCCTCTTTTAAGAGGTGGGTTTGTATTCACCCATATTCTCTGGTTTCAAATGCTTGGAGCTTTTAAGTCTAACTATAACTTTTTTATTTTATTATTTTCAACAATGTAAACTCTTATATTGGCTCTTGTGTTAAGAGGTGGAAGGGCTTTTTCCTATTATTATATTGCACTCTGACCTTTAGTTTCAGCTTAATTGTGATTTTCATGGACACACAAAGTAGACATGAAAACTGTTAAAACCTATTCAGTCTAGCTGCCAGAGAAAGAGGACAAAATATATTTAGCTCCATAAAAAGTGCTAGGAATCTTTGTCTAGCTTGCAATGGAAGAATGTATTTGGTGAAACAGTAAAATGATAATACCAGTTTATTACTGAGCTAGCATCAAGAGACCTCGAGGGTATCTTAAGCACATAGGAAGCTGTCTCAAAGACCAGAAGTATAGTCCAGTCTAGTTTCCTCAGTTTCATGCCAGTGACATTTTTCTTCTTGTTTGAGTAAAGAGACTTCTTGGTTTTGGTGGTTGTTGGCACATAATACCAGCCTTTGAAATACTGATTGCTGAGCCAAAGTTAACAGAAACAGCTGCAAAACAAGATGACATTATCTCTGGGTCTTGCTCCAAGTGAGCTACAAGCACACTGTCATCTGCAAAGATCAGGTCTTTAATAAGGGGACTTCTGAAGCCTTTGTTTCTGCATATAAATAAGCCAAATTATAAATATCACTTGGGGAAATCTGAAACTGGACTCTCAGAGACAGAATCTGCATTTGTTCGATTTGTTGTTACTGCAAAAATAAATCCCTGTAACACTGAGATGCTGTTGCTCTAACCACATTTTGCAAGCCAGATTTCCATCCAAACAGCCAGCTGAAGATGATCATTTCTTCAATGTACTTGTTTTGTGCCAAAGAGGAAGAGTTAGGTAGGTTTTGGGTTGTTTTGGTTTTTTTGGTGTTTTGGTTTTTTTAATGTTCATGGAGGTGTTTGGGTTGTTGGGTTTTTTTGCATAGATGCATAGAAAGGTCTATTTATGCCTTTAAATTCTTCCTAATAGTGTCAAATTGCATTAGACAGCCTGGTGGTTATAAACAGCTGTGGCTATAAAAGAACCATGGTGTTGCACTGACATAGCTAAGGAAGATTAAAAGCAGTATTTTACATAAAGCAGACCAGAATTATGCAGTCATATCTGTAACTGTAGCACATTTTTCTAACTCATTACCTAGTTGGTGCTACAAACATAAGTATTTTTAAGCTGTTGCAATACTGCTGCTTACAGAGAAAAAGATACTTATGATCACTGGCTCAGACACACTTTAAATAACTCATTTTGTATTACAATGAAAGAATGTTGGGTACATAAAAGAAGACCATGACTTTCTGATCAAAATGAAGTCCGGCTATTGATTTAACACCAGTCTTAGGCAGAGACTGCTATAAACTGAAGGTACTCTTGAAGAGTTCACAACCATGGCAGATTTTAATGTCTTGTATTCTCCAGGTAAAATATGAAGTTGACTGAAATTATGCAGTCAACCTAGCAATTATGTAGATTTAATACTAGAAAATAAGGAGTCTAACTTCATGTCCATTGAAGTCAACAGGAATCCAGATGTTAAAGATCACAAAGTTGAAGGAAAATTATTTTATTAGATTTATGCAGATTCTTTGTACAGAAAACCTTCTCACATACACGGTGTTCTAGATTTTTGCAAGGCCCTTTATAATGCATTGCTCCATCCATGCCTCTTCTCTCAAAAGTCAGTGACAATTAATTGGAAAAACAACAAGTTTTAATTAAAAAAAAACAAAAACAAAACCAACAAACAAACTAAACCAACAAACAGCAATGAATGAGTGGTAATAGTCAAATTGTTTGGGCTATGAAATGCAAAGAAGCATGGAACAAGACACATGAACCAGGGAGACAGGACAGAAAGGCCTGGAAGAAAAAGGCATTGAATGCAATTGAAGGGCTCTAAAATAAGCACAAGAATTATGCAGTGGTTGAACAGTTATTGAAAGGAAGTGGATTTAGAAACAGGAGTTCAAGCAACTCCATTCCAATAAGGACTGTCTTCGGTGCAGGAAACTATGGTAAATAGGAATGGCTGGGTATGTTCAGAGCTGTGGGAAACATTAACAGAGCTGAAGTCTTTTATTAATTTAAACATTTTAAGCACAGCATTTTCAAACATAAAATATGATTTTTCCTGATACATGGATAAAACTATTTCCTCTGATTCCTACCAATTATTCACTCTCCCTTTTAGGTTGAAATTCTGCATATACTTTCTATGTACCTACTGAATCATTAGGAGAAGACAATGGCTTTGATTGATTTCATAGCTTTTGTCAGCTGGAACTGACATCCTAGCAATAAGCAGGTACTGAAAGCTACCATCTTTAGTATGAAGTCAATAAGCTCCAACATATGAACTTAGAGATAAAGAAGGTTTAAGACTATTTCCTAAACATGGAGGCTTTTCCGAATTGAGGACTTAGAATAGAACTAATACTTTTAAAAGCTGTAGCAAGATAGCTGAGCAAAAATGTAAGCATGTAATTAACAAATAAAAACAGGTAACATTTCATAGAGATATTTTAATTTTTGTAATATTCTTTTGAGCACTATTTCTAAAGGAAGGGAATAGAAGCTACATTTCCATAAAGATTTCCAAATTGCCATCCACTCAGGTGTTTAAGTTGGAGTTACACCTCCATCTTTAGTTGGGTATGTAACTAGAAATGGCCTGATTTTCTGAGCGCAAGACTGAGTGTAGGTAGCATTTTTACTAAGACACTAGGACTAGCTGGAAAAAAACAATTTGCAGGCCCCCAAGCTCTTCTTCAAGTCTTAAACAAATGCTTAAACAGCAAACTAAGTATCAGTTGTTTTTAGTTTAATTATTTTAAATTAGCTGAAAATTTCAAGAGAAGTCTGTTGATACACAAGGAGCAGAAGGGGATGTTTGCCAGATAAAAGATGATGAGGTATGAGCTATAAGGCAGGGAGGGAACAGACTACAATTTTTTTTTTCTTGGACAGAGAGTGATACACAATTAGCGACACAAGTGTTGGCCATCAACCTTTGGTATTAAGCAGAGTAATCCTGCGAATTCCAATTGTCAAGCTCTCCAATTCCAATCCTCCATGAGGATTAAGATCAGGAGATAAACGGAAGTGATGGATTCATGAAGGTGTTGGGATTCAGGGATGTTAACACTAACTTTGGTCTTTATTATTGAGAATTTGAAGCTACTACCCTAGAGGTCAAAAAGTAAGCTGTGCAGCCATGACTGCTACTGACATGTTCTTAAATTAGTTGTGTTTTAAATACAGATTTCTGGGAGCTGGGATGTTTTTGATGTGCCTGTACTACAGTTCACATGCAAGTTAGCCCTTCTGCACTGCTCCAAATCCTTTTAATTTCAGCACTTCTAACCTGTGCAGTTTTGCTTTCAGTTTTTGTAGCACTCTACTTTAGGATGTAGATGGGATACACAGGTGTCTCGACCAGCTTTTCAAAGAGAATTAATACAGGTTTTTGACAAGGGACAGCACCACCTTAATCCAGCCTCATGCCTTTTTGTACCATCTTGCCAAGTTGTTTTGGTGGAGTAGTAAATGCAGCAACATGTTCTCTCTTGAGATATTACTATTTCTGGATTTGTGGCATGATTTCACAGGACCCAGATGCCAAACAAGCATTTTTCCAGTGCTGTTGCCTTGAGGTGTATCAGGCTCCAGACTGTTAAGGTGCCGTAGGGAAGCTAAATAAACGTTCACCAAGTCAAAATTTGGAAACTGGAGTTTGGAAGGCTGAGACAATCTAACTGGCAAGACTCGGCAGGATTCAGAGCCAGATTTTCAGAACATCCTGGTCTTGAGTCTTATGGTTGCAACCGACAGAACCACCCTGGTGCTTTATTTAGGCCTCACGCTTCAAGTGCCCGAGATAACAAAGGTACTCAGCCACTAAAACCCTGCCTCTCTCTCAGCTGCGTGACGAGAATGAGGCATTGGAAAACGGTTTAGACACCTATTTTTATTTTATTTTTTTACATACCGATGCGGAGACAAGAATAAGAACAAGCAGGAGCCCAGCACGGGTAGCGTTTGGCTTCCTACCGCTGCAGCTCTGCTCCTGCTGTCACACCCCCCAGGCCACAGG
>NW_009953649.1:509129-509689 GCF_000747805.2 Chaetura pelagica
CGCTCCTCGCACCCTCCCGCCCTCCCTTCCCCATCTCCCTCCCTGCCTGCTCCTGCCGCCGCCTCCCTCTCCCTGCCGGCTGGGTGCTGAAGTTGGGCGGATGGCAGCGAAGCCGCTGTGCTAGGGACCAGCCGCACCAGCCCTTCCCGGGATCGCTCAGCGCCAACTGCACGCAGCCGGGCGGGGGTGGGTAAGGCGCTCTGCTTTTATTTAAGCCTAAACCGTGTTAAACGGCATCAAAATGTCTGCTTTATACTGGTGCACGGAGGTGGAGGGACAAGGGGGGGAGAAACACCAACCAGACGTGGAGGAGGAAGAAGAGGGAGAGAGACTAGAGGGAGGATGGATGGAGGGCGGTAGAGTGCGGTAGTAAATGCATTTACGGGGGTCCGGCCGTGTGTCAGCGTGTATCCGTGTGTGTGTGTCCGTGTGTGCCTGTGGAACAACGGGCGGCCGCGGCGCCGAGGCTGCAAGGTGGAGGGGTGTGTGTGTGTGTGTGTGTGTGTGTGTGTGTGTGTGTGTGTCTCCCTGCGCGCGATGCACAAGGGAGGGGGGAGAGG
>NW_009953649.1:510277-528220 GCF_000747805.2 Chaetura pelagica
GTGCCGAGCAGCCCGGGGGAGCGCGGCGCCGGCACGGCCCGAGCGACGCGGGGCTTCCCCGCGCCCACGGAAACACCAGCGCTGCCGCTTCCCGGTGCTGCGGGGAAATACTGTAACGCTGCCCAGCGCCCGAAACCCGCCCTGAGCTGCTGCTCCTGCTGTTCTTCACCTCTCCTCGGGATGAAACCGCCGCAATTAAGAAAGGGGAGGTTGCCGAGCTTGCAACACTCTGTTGCACAATTCATAGCCACCTCTTTTTTATTGATTTAAAAGGAAACCTTACTGGCAGGGTAAAATTTAGGATTTGTGGTATTTGGTTTCTTCATTTCTGCATCTGGATTTTCACCAACGTGTGATATAGGTTTGCAGCCAGACGCTTTTGCAAAAATGATGAAATATCAAATACCCTGCTGGGTAAATGTAAGTAAGCACCATATCATCTGGCAATAGTGTTATGGGTAACAGGTGATAAATAACTTTCTACAAATGTAGTATTCATGCATTGTAAACATGGGGAGTTCTCTAAAGGAAATTAATTCTTTTTCACATCACAGGATGCTAGTGTCATCATCCTTACATAAATCACTAGGGAATTTTCCTGTGGCACAAGCCATTTAGGCAAACAAATTATTTACCCTTTATTAAAAACAACAACAACAACAACAAAAACAAAACACAAAACATTGTTATATACTGTTATCAAATATATATATATCTATATAAAATTTAGTTCGTACCCAGTATAAGCAAAGTCCTAATAAAAATACATGTGCTCCACCCCAGTAAGTATATGGCCTAAGACACAAATGCTATGAAACACTCAAGTGCTTACCTCCCTAAAATATATGAGCACTAGACATTTAAATACCTTTTTTCCATCAGGGCCTTATATCCTTTTAAGTAGCCAAAATAAGAACATAATTTCATTGAAAACATATGATAAAAAAAAATTGTGATAGTGAGTTGGACAGCTAGTCCAATATTCTGGCTCTGACTGAGGCCGTTAGCAGATGCTGAAGGGAGAAAAATGTAAGAAACAGGATTGGTATACAGGAGTCTTTTCCTTCTATATCCTTTCAAGTTCCAGCAAACTGCACTATAGGGATTTCTTAAACTGGGGTTTGCTCCCAGACCATCATATTTAATAAGCCCTTGGATGTCTCTGCTGCTTTTTAAAAATCCATTTATACTTTGGTCTCAACCACATTCTGTGGCAATGAGCACCACAATTTAATTATAATTTGTGTGAAAAAGTACTTCCTTTTGTTTGCTGTGAGCCTGCTGCATGGTAATTTCATTCAGTGCTCCGTAGCTTTTGTGTGTGACGAGGAGCGGACACTGTGAACAAGGTGCTAGGAGTGTCCTCTCACCAAAGCAGGTACAGTCCTGGCAGGTAAAGTCCCTTCATGTTATCTTTCACTGAGCTGAGATGTCTGACTAGAGGAGTAAAGCCATATTAAGCCCTTGGTCTTTATGTTGAAATCTACAGAGAAGAATAGTCATTCTTTATCCTGTTATGGAATATGGACACTTGTGGACAAAGAATTGCTCTGAACCCATGAACTCATTTCAGGAGGGCTATGGAAAAGCTGTCTGTTAAAAATTAATTCCCTGCACTATTGATTTGAATCGACATCTGACTGACAGCTTGGTGAAAAATTCCCCATCTAAATCCAGTTTTCTGTCTACTCTGAAAAGATGAAATGTTTTATTCTCAAACTGCAATTCTTCGTTTTTAATTTTACACAAAATGCGTGCTACATGGCAAGGGACAGGAGTATACTGTACACAAAATGCGTGCTACATGGCAAGGGACATGTGCCTATGAACTCTGTACGTTTGAATGAGCATCATTTCTAATTGTTCTAACGTTCATTATAAAGAAGTAAACATATTGAAAACATGTGGTGTCAAAGGTAACGTTTAAATGTCCCATAAAATATAATCGATTTACAAGGAGCTGTGACACAAGCTCTTCTCCCCAAGAGTACTACCAAGTTTGAATCATGCTTGAGGAGCACTAGCATTGCTCAGACCAGCATCACAAAAAGCTTCCCTGATCTCACCCATATCCCCGCTTTGATTTCCTCACCAAAATAACAGAGGAATAAGAGACCAGAGAACTACAAAAATACAACTTGGACCCAAAGACCCAGAAGTTCTCACAGTTTGGAATCAGCAGCAGGCACAACGTGGAGCAACACAGTCCACAGCAGAACGTGGACAAGTGAAAAAAAGAGCAGAAAACAGTAGAAACCCAAGTGAGTTGAGAAATCCTTCACAAAAATAGGAATAATGGCAACCTCTGATGCTGTAATCCCCATCTCCCAAAAGACTAAAAGAAGATACTTAGTGGTGTCATTATGAAGACAGGATAAGAGGAATGTCAGCCAGTCTCAAACTAAATATGAGAATGATTTTCCACTTATAAACATTACCTTTGTACACGTGTATATGTATATGTGTCAAATATATATATGTATATAGAGCTTTCTTCACAGCAAATTCATTAGTCTAAGTAACTTTTACAATCCTAGTATCTTTTAAATACCATTTTCTTACTTGCATGCTTCACATGCATGCCTTTAACTATGAAACATATGGAGGTTCTTACAAATATGCTAGAAGTATACTAAGTGAAACAGTATTTGGTCTTACAGTTCATCACAGTTCCATTAGCTCCCTCCTGATCACATCTCCATGATGTCATGTAGGGAATTATTTTGCACTTGTACAAAGATCTCAATTTCATCTTTTTTAATTAAAAATATATCCTCTCCATGCTTGCTTGGTAACTACAGAAGGAGTTTTCTAAGAACAAATAATTAATGTGCTAATAAGCTTGAGTTAAAATTAGTTAAAAACTAAATCCTTCAAGAAATTTATCATTTCTCTTGACCTGTTCTTTGTCCTAAGTAGCCTTAATGATGAAATAATGCAATTAAACGTTCCCTACTATTAATTAAATAAGCTTGTGCATAGGGTATAAAAACAAATTAATATATTCAGTTATAATTAAGTTTATCTGATCATGGTTATCGCTAGTGGCTGTAACTATACAGGCTGTAAATAGGTTGTGTGAGTAGCTTTGCTGCAGACTCCTGGGGGTCCACTGCACCCTCACAAGGAGCTCAGCCCTTCAGCTTGGCACATCTGCAGGTCTACAGTGGATCTGAGATAAGGAGTCACATGCACGTCTCACTCTGATCCTTGGGCGAGTTAACCAGTTCAGAGACCTCTTTTCTGCAAAGATTTTGTGCTCTGACCTGAAGTTGGGTATCTGCACTCAGGTTTCCCTCAGCACTCCTGCGGTCTCTAACATGCACAAAGGAAGCAGCTATGCAGCATGACTGTGTCAGAAACTGAGGGGAACACTTAAAGCACATGAATAGATGGATGAAGTGGGGGTCTGCACTGCTCCCCCTGCCCAGCCACCAGGTAACCTGGGCATCGGCTAAACAAGGGTTCTCCAAACCAACATGGGGCTTAATTGCCTAGCGTGCTTTATCTGCTTTGTACTGCTCCAGTGATGCAAAATAGTTGTAAACTCAATTTAAATGATGGGTGTGCTTTGAATAATTTGTGCTTTTCTGGCATAATAACAAATCTGGGCTTAAATTTAAACAACAACAACAACAACAACAACAAACCCACAACCCAATAAACAACAAAACAAAAATACAAAGAATAAAATAATTCAACCAATATAAGACTGATTCTATCATATCTCCATATGTTTGCAGTGCTAGCTGTAAGTCCCTTGTTTACAAAATCTGAATGCAATGCTTCTTACCTTTCATACTATTGAAATTTTCATACATTATTTACTTTGTAAGCAAATGGCAATAAGTTCTTAGAAATCAGTAAATTTCTAGACAGGATGTAGGTGAGGAATTAAAGGTAGGGAGGTGGAATAGAAATAAAAGGTTAATACAATCCTGAATCCAAGCATTACATATTACTTAAAGACACTGCATCTGCACCGCATAATCTTTCTTCATGCAAAAATACTATGTATCTAGCCTAGATTCTTCAGTGAGAAAGGGAGTAAATTGGTGAGTGATGCATTAACACAGCTATGCAGCTTCTGCTACCAAAGCAGCTGCATTTAAAGAAGCTTGGCTGCTCTCTCCAATGATGCTAGCTCTGTGCTTGCTGAAATACAGTGAGATCACGAGCTGGACCATGATATCTAGCCCTAACTCTATACGTACAGACTAGCAGAGAGTATACCAGAGAAATGCTGCCTTTAAAGGGTGACTGCCGCTCTGTCATGGCTCCCTGCTGTAAAGTCAATTGATTATGTCACCTTGCTCTGTAATTTTAGTGAAAAGCAAGTCCAAGCAAGACTTGGTCTTACTGGGTTTTAGGAAGGCTGAACATGGTTTGGGCTGTTTTGCTGTGTTACATATTGTTGCGTTATGCTTTGCTGTGCTGGGGTATTCTGTAACAATGTAACAATCAGCAACTCTTGTCAGTTACTCAGTCCTGTGAGATAAGGCAGTTAAACCACAGGAATCATGGATGAAGGCTCTCCTAATATCCTTAGCACAGTGCTTTTATGCCTGCTGTAGTTCAGACAGCTTTCAGATGAGAGAGCTCAAAACACTGGGCACCCCAGGAGGCCCAGCATCGGAGGCACATCGCAGCCGCTGCAAGGAGCTGCAGAAGTCCTGACGTTTCTCACAGTACCACTGGCTGGCTATCGTCACCATATGCACACGGATCTCCAAAAAGTCCAAATTAGAGGGAAATCTAGTAAATTTTGAATGCCATTGTTACCATTTATTATTTATGTAATGAGAGCAACCTTCTGAAATAAGGAATTTCTTCTCCAGTCTACCTTATTACGAGAGCACTGCAAGCGGCCTGCATGCTCTGATGCTCACATTGCATCAGACCTTTGGGTGGTGGAGATGATGCTTTCTGAGTGATTTGCATCATAGGAAAATCAAGAACAGTGAGTAATAACTTCCAGTACTCGAGTTTCATAAGTAGCCCTGTTTTAATGAATGTAATGGGGAAGCGTGGTCCTAATTACTTAGTGTCCAAAAGTTACTTCTATTTCCAAGTCTTATTATCTTCAGAAATTACAAAGTCCTAAATTATTAATCAGCTACTTCATAGCTTTCAAGACGGGTTTGGGAAGAGAGGCATGAGATACGTGAGTTATTTTTTATCAATAAAATAGAATGGCTTAAAAATACATCCAGAAATTATTTTGATGTTTAACTCTAGTTTGTTGGAATGCAGTTGTCATATAATGATCTGATAATCTAACTGATACAGCTTGATATATCTGATAATCTGGTAATTGGAGTCTAACTTCATTTTTTTTCTCTATTATATTTATTATGTGTGTCCAAATATTTTTATAAACACTTATGGACCCTCACATTGTAAAAGACCCAGATGATTATAATCATAGAGTCTCAGCTGTCTGGCAAGCATCGTGCTGACCAGAATAGACAAGGATGTTTTCAAAATCTGTTTGAGTATTTGATGTGTAAAAACAACTCACAGTCCTAGCACAAAAAAATAAAGTACTCATGTGGCAAGGAACTTGAAAAGGTTAGAGGAAATACCTCCACCCAGTGAATGCAGCAACTTTATAAAATATGAAGTTATGAAAGTGGCAGCTTTAAGCTGATAGCTCATGTAGAACTAGGCATTGGTCAGTGATTCAGTATACAGTGATTCACTGCATGGAAATCTGATGGCTTATTGGATTCATCCTGAGCTCTTTCTGCAGAAGACCCATCCCATATCAAGTATCTGTCTCAAAGCCTATGTCTGCACTGCAAATTGCAACGTAAGGTAGAGAAAAAGGTTGGACACTTGGAACGATCTAGTTAAAGCAGCACTGAGCCCTGTGCAAGAAAATTACCTTATTTTACCTCCACTATCTGTGTGTCATCTTGCATCCTGCAGTATGGACTACTCAGATACTGAGAAAGCCACTCCAGAAATTTTTGTGGTTTTAAGCTAAATTACTCTTGAGGGCATTTGCCATGAAATATGTTCCATACTCCTTCAACTGTTGTCTTAGCTCTTCTTAAACCTTCTTCAATGGATCAACAGCCCTCTTCATCTTAGGACAGCACAACTATTGTTTCAATAGGAGTCAGTGAAAAATACAAAAGTAATATGGTTTTCAAGTGGCTGTCTAAGATTTTGGCTTTCTGTAGCAAGGGAGCACAGCTCTTCTGGGTGCAGGGTTGCACTGAACATTTTGTTTACTTGCCATGACTCTCAGTTCTTCTTAGAGTCTATGCACTAAATTGTTAGAATAGTCCCAAGACCTGGCTGAAAAGTTACCACAGTCCAGGGACCATTCTCAATAAAATGCTTGTATGAGGCTGTCCTGTTATCCGGAGCAGGTCAGTCACATATGAGTGATTTTTAGGGTTCCTTCTGTTACGTTCACAGTGGAGAGGAGGGTTATCAAGTTGTATAAAAGAACAGATTCCTGGAGGAACCAGTTAGAATCACACCTGCTTAATAAATAGTCCCCATTTTTAATTTCAGAGCAAGATTTGTCATTTTTTGATATGTTTAATGTTTATCATATGGATTTTTATCATGTTTATTCTACAATCACAGTGTTATGTGTACTTAAAGAAGTCAACATATTTATAATAATATATCTATCAACTTTAGCCATCAGATTAGTAATCTTATATAAAATATCAATACAACCCTCTCATACTGATCTCGAATGTATATAGTTTTAAAAATTCTGCTGAGCATAATTCATATTGAATTGCTATAATTATATTGAGTTCGTTCAAGTCTTTCATGTGTTCATTACTGTTAATATTCTATCAAATCTGTGGGATGAGGTGGGTATGATTTACATTCAATATTAATTTATTTCATACATAACAGGACAGCATTGTTCAAGCATATTCAGCAAGAAAGTTTAGGAAAAGGGAGTTGCTTATATCCCTATGTACATTATATAATAGGAAAATTATATGCCTTGTGTGACTTTACTTCTAATGAGCATTTTTCTTGATCAGACATCTAAGGCTGTGACAAATACTGTGACCTGGTTTCAAACAATGTGTAAAAGCAGGTGGTATTCAGGAACTTCTAAGAAGAGTGGGAATCCAGAAAGGTCAAGACAGTAAAAGAGATGGGGACTATCTTGCATATTATTATTATCTTGATATTGTAGAAAATTTAGTAAGCAATGAGAACAAGTACAGAGCACATTATGAAAGGCCATTACTGTTTTTCCACATTTCTGGGATTTAATCCTTAAGTGTTTTAAGATAATTGTCCCATTAACCCATGTTTTCTACAAGCTCAATTTTCAACCAGCAACATCACCTCTGCATGCTGGGATGACAGCACTGCTATTTCACAGAAAATACAGATACTTATTGACCAAGTGATGACGGGATCACACAGAGAGAGACAAAGAACCAGAAAATATGCAGATCCAGAAAATCTCCAGGACAAACATAGGAATTTGCAGTTAAATCAGAAGTCAATCTTTCTGATCAAATATTCTTAGACATTCTGAAGATGACCAGAGCAAAACCCATCCAATATAATTATACCATTCCCTTGAATGTGTAACCTGAATACCAATGTTTAGTTATGGCCTGCTAGGAAAAAAAAAAAAAAATCCTCAGTAAGCAAAAGACTTCAAACACATGAAGACTTTGGATGGTGGAGCAATGTAGCCCAACATCTAAAAAATCAGAAAGACAAAATGGAAGCATATAGCAGGTAGTAGAACACCTTCTGCATATATCTCCTCACATTCAGCTCATCAGTTTCTTAAAACAATCCGAGATTTTTGTGATCCATTAAAACAATACCTGTATATCTGTCATCCTCATAAAATGAGGTAACTTAAATGCAGTAAAGTCAGTCAAATAACACTGATCCTGGCTTTACCAAATTAAGTATAAAAAAATTATATGCACATTTATTTTGGCTTGATTGTTAGTTTTTATGATAAAAGATCCTGTAAGATCACAGTTATCATACACACAATAAAATATTTTTACAGGTAATATCAGAGAGTGGACTAACTAGTCAACTTATGCCTAATTCTAGTAATGAATGCAGTATACCTTTTCTAACCTCTGATTACTTTCACTTTTAACAACACTGCATTATTGGACTTGATCAGAGCTCAGTCTTGAGGACATGCTTTAGTCAGTCTATATTAGTATATACTATATACATGCGTGTATATATTTTAATTTAGCATAAGATAGTTTGAATTAATGGTCATCTGCTTACCACAATGAGAGAACATATGGGTTGTAGCATAGGTTACCACCAATCGACTCCTCCAGTAAATTTGCCCTGTAGTGTGCTGATGGCCCAAGTAAATGCAATGTAGTTTATGTCTTAATGAAAAGAAGTATGTTACTGTATATCCATCTAAGGATGGACAGAAAGGTCTCTTTGAATTCAAGGACATATGGTCTAAAAGAACTTCAATGTAATAAGACTTAATTTGGCTGAAGCTGTAATTTATTGCAGACCCAGCTGTAGATGGGACTCTGTTGTTTTAAGGTTCATAGGCATTTTAAGACTCCAAATAATTTAATTGCTTTGGATGTTTAAGGCATTTTTCCATTAACTTGGATGGACTTCTATGGCAGAAACTATTCTTACATGCAATGCTAGCCATCAGCCATATTTCAGACCTGTGATTGCAAGTCTTTATTTAGGGTCTGTCAAGTAGAAACTGTTCTGGTGGACAGTGAGATCATATGTAACAAGGGGACTGAATGCCAGAGACACTGTGACTTTGCAACCTACAATGTGAGGTACTATCTGGAATCACCTAAAGAAAGTATTTTATGTTTTAAAACGAATGTTGGTGCTTGTTCATACAGCAGGGGTTTTTTTCTATGTTAAACCCTGAGTTTTGTAGGTGAGAGACTGTTTTAAATTGTGCTACAGCCCTATCCTCTAAGGTACAGAGTGTATCCAGCAGAGTGCCAAGCAAATCAACTTCTATCGAGCCAGGCTGGCAGCATGTCCTCAGCAGAATTCTGCATTAGACTTTTCATTAGCATGGCCAATTCCAGCAGGTGGCTTAGTAGTAGTTTTAGGAACATTGGAAAATAAGAACACAGGCTGGAGGGAACACCCTGGCTAATTGCATCTCTATCTCTGGCTCTTCCCAGCAACCAGTTCATACCTTTCCTTCCTTTGCTGGAACAAGTTAATATTAAAAGCAGTAAGTGTTTTTTTCCACATCTATTCTTGCTCGAAGCCTGTTCCAGAGCTCCCTTTGAAAACCTTTTTCACATTTCCAGGCATATTTATTCAAAGACAGCTTATTCCCCATTTGTTCTTGTGCAGTCATCCATATTAAATTGGTCTCACTCCCTTCCACTTGTCCACCTGACACACTGATCTCCCTCGCCTTTAAATATTTGTCCCAGTAAGGCTCTTTAGATCAGACACATGTCAGAAGGTGGAGGTAACCCTCAGAATGCAAAATCTGTCTATGTTGAGAAGATTGGGGGCTCAAATACCATGGCAGCAGCACTCCTTCCAATCACAGAACCCCTTCTCCAGCCCTTTCCTTTTGTAACTTCATCTGTGAAGCTCCCTGGAGTAGGAGTGCAGTAGGCTGTGTGACTTCTCCATCAGCATCCTCTCACTCCCATTCATGTCAAGGGGATCCCTTACTAAGGAGTATTCAAGGTGCAGCTAACACCTAAAGAAATCTTAGAAGCCTGCTGCTTGAGTTTCAGTGCTCTGAGCAGAGTGATCCTTGCTGTGAATAGTGGCAGCAAAACACATGAGATCATGTATGTAAGAAGACTCACCTACATAACTTTGAGGGAGCCTAGAAATGTTGTGTAATTTCTCCTCCCAGACAAAATGGCTTTTTCAGGAAACTCTCTGTGAGTTACTTACAAGTACTTCTCAATCTTAGCATCTTGGAGGACTAGATAAATAAACAAAGTATTAATGTAGACACTTAGATATTAGTCTAGAAGACCAGGGTTCCAGCAGTAATAACTGCATGGTGCAAATGCTTTGGTTCACCTACATGTGATTGCACAGGACAAACAAAAATGTCATCGCTTTGATTTGTTGCTGCATGAGTCACCTTCAAAAGAAAAGTCAAATCACAAGAGAAAATTAAACATTTGTCAAGGAAGTGAAGAATCTGGACCACTAGGATGGATTGGCTGATGATTATTCTGAGTTCAGTTCTGTTAAGAACTAGGTATTGTTGAGTCACTTGCAGACTTGAATGGAAAGAGATCATGCTGCTTTATGGGGATTTCACACTCACATCTAAAAAGTTGTCTCTACACCCAAGAAGAGGTTTGAGTTGACAATGAGCCTGCCATATCCTTTATTCTGCTTGCTGTCATCCTTCCTATAACTATGCTTGGAGAAAAATACTTAGCCCTATCTCAGGACACAGACATCACTGGGAAACATTTGTCTGTCCAAACTTATGGTGGCTGAAAAATAACCAAACATCTGACATGATCAGCAGGCAGCTAGGCCCCCCCCAAAATATGCAGTTATAACATGTACCGAGGGTTTTTTTTTGTATTAAAAAAAGTTATTGTTCAAACAAACAGGAAGCCATTCAGAGACGTTCTAAATTTGACTTCCAGGCTTTTTCAGATTTTGAATGCCTTGCCAGTGCCTCTGAGTGGTATATAATGGAAATAGAAAGGTCACTTCTATTAGTACATCGAAAAGATTTCCACCCACATCTCCTTCCTAAAATGTTGCATGGGTGACATAACAGCAGGCAACATGTGTCATGAGTACTATCTATGTGTATCAGAAAACAGTCCCTGGATTAAAAAAAAAAAAAAAAGCAGCTACCCTGAAGTTATAGCTGTGCAATCACCATTTGTTAAAGGCTAGTCTGGATCTCAAACACCCCCAACAAACATGGGGTCACCACTGAGTTGGTCTGGGTGCTCAAGTGGTAAGCACCTGTCTTATGCATGTACAGTGGATGGCTACTCATTAGGCACTCAGCCCAGGCCTGAGTGCCTGAGCTTCCTTGGCCCTGCTGCTATCATGAAACAGGTAAAAGAAATCTTTTCATGACAAGACAGCAAAGTGGATTGACCATGGGAACGTGCTTACACTTGTGGTTTTTGTCCCCTGGTAAGCAAATGTCTCAAAGGCAGCCAGAAAGTTTCCACATCACATGTTTATTCTTGCTAGGACTCTAAACTAATCTACAACTCAAAACATAAAAAATTCAGGTGTAATTTTTGACATAATATTGTTGGCAAGAATATCTAACTTTTGCCAGCCCTTTGTCAGAAGTGATTTATCATAGCAGAATTACAGCAATAAGGTTGTAAGTTAGGGTGAAGACAGAGAAAGAATGTTCTAGGAGTTTTGAGACATTTAGATTGTCTTTGAGAAGTATCTATAACTTTTCCCAGAGTATTTATGAGAATGAGAAGATTAGAAGTAGATCTTCAGTGGTATAGGGGGGTCAGTGGCTGGGGTTTGTTTCTGACAGTAAGAGCAGACACATACTTTCTTAATGCACTTGATGCTACTGCATGCTGCAAGACAGAATAAAAAATATTCTCCACAAAATCATAATTGTACTTGCACACAGATCTATCCTAGTGAGAAAACATGTTAATGAATAATTGCAAGGCAAAACTCCTTCCTACATTTCCGTACAATGAAGTGATGAACCTGAACACAGGCGTCCACCCTAGCAGAAAAATCTGCAAAATCTTACTTGGTGACCAAACACGCAGGCATTTCAATTTAATTCTGACTAGTTCTTTCCACAAAACTACAAAAAAATTGCCTGCAGGAGGAAGTGCTTGAATCAGCTCCACAGAGAACAGAAGTTCATCCTATTCGCTAAGTGGGATGCATCTTATATTGAGATGCTAAATATTGTTTCATTGCCTTCCATACAGCCCTTCCATAAGTTCTAAAGAACTTTTTATGCCACATTTAGATTCATTGTGAGCCTTTTGCCCCTGGCGCTCCAGCTGTTTCCCTGCTTACATCCTGAGGCAAGAACTGCTGAACTCAGGGAGCAGGAAAACTGAATTATTGGCAGGGATGATCTACAGAAAGTTTTAGAGAGTGTGTGCACCTCAGAATTGGCTAGCCAGATCTTCCAGGAAAAGGAACAAATCTCAAGAGCAGAAGTAATAACCAATATGAGAGAACATTGACATGTTAAAAGGACTTTCAAAGTGTGAAAGGGCAAGAAACAGGTATAATACTGAGCCTGTAATGGTAGATGGTAATGATACTGAAGTGAGAACATTAGTCTGGAAACTACTTAGTGAAGAAAAAAAGGAAATGAGTGAAGGTGGAATTAATGGCTATGGTGATAAAATGTTGGAAGTATGGAATAGGAGAGTAGGATGCTGAGCAGTAAAGGTCAGGGGGAAGAAGGAGGCTTTTTGCTATGGAAATGGGAAGGAGAGAGAGATTTTAGAGCTCAGAAGAATGAACAGTTATATTCTCCAATAGATGAGATGATAAATGAAGGAGAAAGGAATTGGTGGTGACTGAAGTTTAAAAGTGATTTGAAATATTATGGTACAGAGTAGGGAGCACAATTTGGAGATGACATAAAGACATTTTCTCTCTAGACAATGAATTTAAATTGCCAGTGCTACATCAAGAAGTAAGACATTCACCAGTGGGTGAAAGGCTGAAAAGCGCAAGATCTCACTGACTGTAAACTGCCAGTGTAGACTTAAGGCAGTAGGGGGACATGTAGGAAACAGAAATACAATGTTAAAGAGCTAGAAAAAGAAATGTATTATAGTCACTTTTAAAAATTAAGGCTGAATTCTAATAGCTTTTGATTATTAGAATATGTTTGTAGCATCTGAGGAATTCAGTCTTCATAAGGAGATGTTTGGTCAGCATGAATATCAAGATATAACTTAAATCCTGCTTTTAAAAAGTTTTAAAATTAAAAAGAATTCCTTTATGTGTAATAAATAATGACACATGGACAACACCAGAACAAAAACAAAAAAAAACAAACAAACAACCCAAAACCAGATTCAGTTTTCCTTAGCTATCTGCAACTAGAACCTCTCCGCCTGAGGCACTCAGAACTGTGCTATTCAACTAAATTTCCTTGATCTGAAGATAAGAGAAAATTTAGAACTAGCTGTTAGATATCACTTCTATTCCCTCTTCTTTCTGATCCTACCCCACACTCTGAATAAGTATGACATCTCTGGCTAGGTAAGACCAAATTGCCTTCTTGAATAGAAAGATTAATTTTTCCCATGCAGTGCTTGCTTTGGGTTTGGAGATCTGCACATGAAGAAAAAGAAGGTAGAAAAAATTTATAGCAATAAAAGCTCACACCATTCCTAGATTTGTGTTATCTGCTGGAGGCCTTTCTTATCCACAGCATGCTTTCTGTTACAGGACTAAGGTACTAAGGAAAAAGGCATTATTGAGCTAATTGCAAGTGTCCCAAAGATTTTATGGCTGTTAGAGATAATTCAAAATTTAATTGTATCCTGATAAATACCCTTAAGATACATGTCCTGATTTTATTTCAGTTTTTTTGTTTTTTTTTTTTAAAAGACATTTTTCAGCAAAATGTTGCAAGTACTACTTTTCATCAATTCTGTTTATGGAAGATACATAAATATTACTGTAGTATAATTACTAGCAACACTGGTATCCTGAGTACTAATTTGCTGGTAAAGAGAAAGTGGACAGTTCAGTAATGTATGAAACTACATTCTGGAATTAAATCTTAGATCTCCACATTTTTAGGGATAAAGGCATTACTAATTGTCATTCTTTTTGAGGAAAACATAGATTTTACAAAGAAAAGAAACAAAATAATATAATTAAAATATTTACTTGAATTTAAACATTTCCTACAGCTCCATTTTATGTGGATCCTTCCAGAATTAGGTTATTTGTGCATAGGTTGAACTGGCCTAGTATAGGTACAGGCAAGGAAGAATTTATCTTCTTCAGCTGTCATGACAGTAGCTGCTGTATGTACCTTGGCCCCAATCTGCTGCAGAGATTAGGCATCCAAACTAGGATTTAGCTGAGTTTTAGTCCTCTGAATCTAAGAACCCAGAATATCCCATTACCCTCACACCCTTTGGTGCTTAAATTCCCCTTGAGTGCCTATTATTCATGCTTGGAACTGCTTCTAGCTAAGCCAAACCACCTTTCGTCTGGATATGTTTTCTGCCTGAGATCCTGGAGGAGCTTGATACAGGAGACATGCTGAGAGCGTGCCTTTCATTTCATAGAAGAGCAGATCTTGTCACAGAACACAAGACGAACAAACTACCATTCCAAAACACAGCCAGAGAGGAAGACTGGTCAGAAAAAAAGTTTTATGGTTGTTTCATCCCTACTGCCCTCACCAAAACTGTTGCCATTTTCTGCATTTTTATTTCATAAAACAGAGCAGGAGGGACAGCTCTGGCCAGGATATGAGACACCTGGGTTCATTTCATGTGAACCTGAGGGAGGTCAGACCTTCCCCTTCACAAGAAGCCTGACCTAATCACCGGTTTTGTCACCTGAAGATAATCAAAGGGAGAAACGGTCTCCGATATTTCCGTTGACACTCAAAAAACCTACCCAAAAACCCATCAAACAATTAAAGAGTCATTATCCAGAGAGGCAAAAAATTACCCACCATTACAGTGTTTGCCTGTGAGCAGGAATACCTTGATTTCTGCCCTGTTCTAAGTACTAAATAGTCAGGGAGCCGCAATATTTAATCTTTTCAGTATTGAATAAAAGCACGAAAGCACATCCACCATTTCCTTTTTCAAGCCATATTCTAGTCCTTAATGTGCTTTTAAAAGGAATGACTCAGAGTCCTAAGCCTAGGAGAGGGCCACGGCTGCAAATCTCAGTCATTCTGCAGTTCAGCCTGGGTTTCTCAACCCCAGGAAGAGACAGGATAAAGCACTCTTTTGATCAACAGTTCTCCACTGCTGCATGTGCAGCAGCTTAAGCTAGTATTTGCCAGAAATGCTGCTCCTCTCTCCCTGCCCCATGTCAGTGACCAGTTCCGAGAACTACTCCATCTGACAATAACTTGTTTCTACAGAGTTAGTTTTCTGCCACAGCACCTACTTGATTTGGGTTACCATGTGGTAGAAACAAATCATGAGAAAGCGGGAGTCAAAGGACTAATAGCTTGAACTTGAGTTGACCAAAGCTCCCAAGGAGCCTCATACTTGGCATGCTGCCTTTGGGAATTCATTCTGAGGTATCTCATTCTGCCAAGGTATTGCAGATGCCCAGGGACTTTACACAAGGCTGTTCCCTTCTAGGAGGAAAAAAAAACAACAAAAACCCAAACAAACAAACAAAACCCAAACCAAAACACAAACCAAAACAAAAACAAACAAACAATCAAACAAAAAACACCTTTAAAACAAATAGCTTATTGCTTCTTCTTAGCCAGAGTTGTCTGGATTGGTACTTACAAGCCATCTGAGTGGGGCCAGCTCTGAGGAATTCAGAGCTTCCCATCGCATGCTAGAGGCAGAAAGAACATCAGGCTGGCCTTCTCATTTCCTTGCCTTGCTAACAGTGCCCGCGTGAACTGTGCAATTTTTTCCTCTGATGTTGTAGTTTTACTGGGCTCCAGTTTTAACTTCCAAGGTTATGCTTGTGTTTAATATTTGTTTTATCTTGCAAAAATATTATAATATGCAATAGGCTTATCATAAAACGACTGAACCAAAAGCTAAAGAAGTTGAATTTACAAACTGTTTTTCAAACAAATGGAAAAAAATAATTAGGGAGCACATTAAACCGAACAAATCTGGGTACCTACCTTGGGTGAAAACTAAACCTACAGTAAATGTTTTATGCAACAAATAGCCTGACAAGTTCTCTTCAAAGACCTGCAATTATTATTAAGTGGATGTTCAAGCTGACTGGACATCCTAAAAGCTATTTATCCTTGAGAAGTTCTGCAGATTTGTGTGTATCCTAAATCCATAACTAGAAAATTCACTTCTCCATTACCCCATAGTTTCTTTCTCTTTTCTATTTACACTATAATAAAGTCTCCTGAAACTTCACCAGGGTGAAGATATTCACCAAACCTGGATGGAGAGTGCCTGAAGGCAGGCCTTTTCTAGGCATTTCTTCTGACACAGCACTTGGTTCAGGTGCAGATGAGCTCTTCTGGGAGTTGTGTTATACAATTTTGAAATTGTTGTTTTCTAAAAAGAGACTGGTTTTAATCTTTCAAATGCCATGGGGTCAGCTAACAAGACTGTAAGGAAGTTACTTCCTGGGGTCAGAACCCATGCTAAAGGAGGCAGAATGTGGATGGATTTAGGTAACTCCACTTAATGTTTCTGAATTATCTGTCAGTCCCTGCTCTGGAGACTTGTAGAAGAAGCAAGAGGCTCTATGTTCCCCTAGTCTGTGAAATTATTAGTATGACAGGAGTCATATATGGGAGTTGAAAACTGTTGTTTAAAAGTGTATGTAGTACTGAAACAAAAAATGTATAACACCTAATTCCAGACAGGGCTCCCTTAATGCAGACAGGTTCCCTGCATAGTAGCTTAGAGAAATGCAAATAGCATATTTTTACAAGTTAAAGTTTTTCTCTGGTTGTCTACATTTCTTATGTCTCTCTCATTGTCATCTTGTCTAAGTGCCTCAGAATCTAAAAAATGTGTGTCTCAAGTCCAAAGTCATATTTTTGTCTGTCTAGGAAAAAAAGAAAATACTCCTTTCTGCTCATCCAGTAGTCAAGCACTTGTTCTTCTCCTGGATTTAGAAAGCACAGTTTAAGTTCATGATGAGCAGAAAAGAGAGTTCACCTGCATCTCTTGCATCCCCTGGCTTTGTATCTGCTAACAGTAACATCCCCTTTGATGCGACTTCTGCACAAGTGAGAAGTCTAGAGTCACTTAATTCAAAACTGAGAAGATTTTAAAATCACAGATAAGCTTCAGGAACTGGAAAAAAAAAAAATTACATTAATAACTTAAATACATTCTTTTACAATTTGTAGTCTCCGACTTCTTTTCAAAGAAGTAACTAACTAAAAGACATTAAGTGACAATTTAGTGAGGCTTCTTAAATTTTAGGATAGCCCTCAGCTACTGGATCATCTTTCCTCTCTGTTGACTATCTCTGATCAATTTGGTCCCTGATTTGGTCACAAGTGGAACTTCATTTATAACCTGTTTTTTAAAGTTGTGGTGAATGGCTGTTGTAGAAAGTCTAAAGCTTATGTTCTTTAGTGGAATCTGAACACTTATTCTTAAAATGCTTCTGGCTCATCTACTGACACACAGTGCCAGATGTCAATCATAGCAGGATTGCCTGCTGCCTTCTATGTAGAGTTGGACACTGAGAAAGTGTCTTCATCTCCACCACCACGTGTGGTGGTAATGGTGGTTCTAATTAGTTAAACATTAATATAAACATTAACTCTGCACTGCTGTTTTTTTCCTGAATTGAATGTCTTACTTATACTTTGCCAGATTTTAGGATGAGAGAGAGCAGTGAAGATCAACACTGACAGACAAATCAAAGAATCAGTGTGATCTATTAGGGGAATGCAATGAGTTACTGTAAGGGAACACTTTTAGAACCGGAGTGCAGTAAAAGAGGTTTTTATGCTGCATTAAACTTTAATTATCAGAATTGCACCTGGAATATGTCTTCCATTAAAAAGCATTCAAGTATCTTTCTCTGAGACTAACAGACTAACCAACTTTTTTTAAGCATCTCATGAAAGTGACACAATTTCACGGAAACAAGAATAAATTAATAAAAGGGGAAGCAGTATTTCTATCCATTGCTACAACAACTTAGATGGAAAAAGACACACCATTAAAAGAAAAAGGGCAATAAAAGAATATCACTAGACCGCTAAGTTTGCCTTGTGCTTTGCCATAAAAGCTAGGGATTGTCAGAATGAGTGTTCTGAATCTCCATTCA